>NW_019942957.1:55474-65072 GCF_002910315.2 Salvelinus sp. IW2-2015
GGTATGATCAAGGTGCTCCTTAACAGTATGGATCAAGGTGCTCCTCAACAGGTATGGATCAAGTGCTCCTTAACAGGTATGGATCAAGGTTCTCCTCAACAGGTATGGATCAAGGTGCTCCTAACAGATATGGATCAAGGTGCTCCTCAACAGATATGGATCAAGGCTCCCAACAGAAGGACAGTGCTCCTCAACAGGTATGGATCAAGGTGCTCCTCAACAGGTATGGATCAAGGTGCTCCTTAACAGGTATGGATCAAGGTCTCCTCAACAGGTATGGATCAAGGTGCTCTTCAACAGGTATGGATCAAGGTGCTCCTTAACAGTTAGGATCAAGGTGCTCCTCAACAGGTATGGATCAAGGTGCTCCTTAACAGGTATGGATCAAGTGCTCCTCAACAGTATGGATCAAGGTGCTCCTTAACAGGTATGGATCAAGGTGCTCCTCAACAGTAGGATCAAGGTGCTCTTCAACAGGTATGGAGTTAGTTGGTCTCTGATAGATAAAGAGCTGTTATCTAGAGTTAGTTGGTCTCTGATAGATAAAGAGCTGTTATCTAGAGTTAGTTGGTCTCTGATAAATAAAGGGCTGTTATCTAGAGTTAGTTGGTCTCTGATAGATAAAGGGCGTTATCTAAGGTAGTTGTCTCTGATAGATAAAGACTGTTATCTAGAGTTAGTTGGTCTCTGATAGATAAAGGGCTGTTATCTAGAGTTAGTTGGTCTCTGATAGATAAAGGGCTGTTATCTAGAGTTATTGGTCTCTGATAGATAAAGGGCTGTTATCAGAGTTAGTTGGTCTCTGATAGATAAAAGGCTGTTATCTAGAGTTAGTTGGTCTCTGATAGATAAAGAGCTGTTATCTAAGTTAGTTGGTCTCTGATAGATAAAGGGCTGTTATCTAGAGTTAGTTGGTCCCTGATAGATAAAGGGCTGTATATCTAGAGTTAGTGGTCTCTGATAGATAAAGAGCTGTTATCTAGAGTTAGTTGGTCTCTGATAGATAAAGAGCTGTTATCTAGAGTAAGTTGGTCTCTGATAGATAAAAAGCGTTATTACTAGAGTTAGTTGGTCTCTGATAGATAAAGGGCTGTTATATCTAGAGTTAGTTGGTCTCTGATAGATAAAGAGCTGTTATCTAGAGTTAGTTGGTCTCTGATAGATAGAGGGCTGTTATCTAGAGTTAGTTGGTCTCTGATAGATAAAGGGCTGTTATCTAGAGTTAGTTGGTCTCTGATAGATAAAGAGCTGTTATCTAGAGTTAGTTGGTCCTGTTATCTAGAGTTAGTTGGTCTCTGATAGATAAAGAGCTGTTATCTAGAGTTAGTTGGTCTCTGATAGATAAAAGGATGTTATCTAGAGTTAGTTGGTCTCTGATAGATAAAGGGCTGTTATCTAGAGTTAGTTGGTCTCTGATAGATAAAGGGCTGTTATCTAGAGTTAGTTGGTCTCTGATAGATAAAGAGCTGTTATCTAGAGTTAGTTGGTCTCTGATAAATAAAGAACTGCTAAGCTGCATCTATCTACATCTCGTCAGCACACAACAGAGTACACACCACGCACATATACTTATGTGTACACAGACTGACATACACACACACTGACAAGAGGTGCGCACACACACACACACACACACACACACACACACACACACACACACACACACACACACACACACACACACACACACACACACACACACACACACACACACACACACACACACACACACACACACACACACACACACACACACACACACACACACACACACACACACACACACCCACTGTGACATGAGGCGTACACGCTACACCTGCGCAGACAGCGCAGATATTATGCGCCAGAGTGCCTTGCCGCACATCTGTTGAGGAAGAGCAGGGATGTTTTATTTATTACAGCCAATTAAAACTTCAGGAACAAGAAACTTCAATGAGAATATAAATATCAAATTGGAAATCCAGTATTTAGGCTTGCAATCTGGATCCTCAGAAACATTACAGGAGTGAGCTGTGAAAGAGCCGTAGTTCTGGGAAAGAGGAAGTAATCGCATCTTTTTTTTGTGAAAGAGAATCCCTTTTATCTCATCCTGCTGATTTCCTCCACAACTTGTCCCCCCCCCCACCCTTTCTCCATTCCTTGCCATGCAATAAATGTGATTTTAAGTTTTTTCCTTTCAAGCGTCTGCGTTTTTGAAACAGGACTGTATTTTCGGACCACAGTTGAGCAGATGGATTGGCCTGACTTGGTTGTGAGCTGGAGTGAATGTTATGGGCATATGGCTCAGAGGCTGGGGAGCTCTGATTGTGAGGCATTTGTTAAGCTCACCAGGGAGTGACAAGCTGTGTTGTTGGGGGGGAATATGGATTTAGGCACTGTCAGAAATGTTTTCAAATTCCCCCCCAAAATGTCTGGTGTGTTATGGTGGTAGAGCTTTGATATGTCATGATAATGCCTCAGTCTAATCTATATGCACCACGATAAAGTCTCAGTCTAATCTAGATTCACCATGATAATGCCCCAGTCTAACCTAGATTCACCATGATAATGCCCCAGTCTAACCTAGATTTGCCATGATAATGCATCAGGTCAATCTAGATATGCCATGATAATGCCTCAGGTCAATCTAGATGTGCCATGATAATGCTTCAGGTCAATCTAGATGTGCCATGATAATGCCTCAGGTCAATCTAGATTTGCCATGATAATGCCTCAGGTCAATCTAGATTTGCCATGATAATGCCTCAGGTCAATCTAGATTCACCATGATAGTGCCTCTGGTCAATCTAGATTTACCATGATAATGCCTCATGACAATTTAAATTCACCATGATAATGTCTCAGTCCAATTTAGATTTGTCATGATAATGCCTCAGTCCAATCTAGATTCACCAGGATAATGTCTCAGGTAAATCTAGATTCGTCATGATAATGCCTTAGGTAAATCTAGATTCACCATGATAATGCCTCAGGTCAGTCTAGATTTACCATTATAATGTCTCAGGTAAATCTAGATTCACCCTGATAATGCCTCAGGTAAATCTAGATTCACCATGATAATGCCTCAGGTAAATCTAGATTCACCATGGTATTGCCTCAGGTGAATCTAGATTTACCATTATAATGTCTCAGGTCAACCTAAATCCACCATGATAATGCCTCGGGTCTATCTAGATCCACTATGATAATGCCTCAGTCCAATCTAGATTCACCATGACGATGCCCCCGATCCAATGTAGTTTTACCATATTAATGCCTCAGTCCAATCTAGTTTCACACATTTCATGATAATTTATGCCATGGTGGAACAGACTTGAATTCCCCAATTTGAAATGTATCCGACCTCGCTATCCAACTGCTAGGTGTTCAGTAGTGTAGTTGTAGTGTAGTTAGTAGTTAGTGTAGTAGTTAGTAGTTAGTTAGTAGTTAGTAGTAGTAGTATTTAGTTGTAGTCGATAGAAGATACACTGAATGAAACACGTTAAAGTGAATTCACTTGTTTCCAACTTGGTCCCGATGGGAAAAACACACAATACAGACAAGACCCAAAGCCCAAATGGCCAAAGACTTCGTAAAGAGGGCTGTCACGTGTATTGTCAAGACAGAAGACGCAAGATCGAGTCTGTAAGTAAGCAAATTCACTTTAAGGTCTACTACACCTGTTGTTTGACAGGATTCTGATTTGAATTGAATACCAGCTTGTGAGCAAGGAAGCTAAGCCGTTGGTTACAATGGTACGAACCTGAACAATGCACCCCTACTCTATCACAAAGGCTGTGTCTCAAATGGCACCCTACATATAGTGCACTACTTGTTACCATAAACATATAGGCCAAAGGTCAAAAGTAGTGCGCTACATAGGGCATAGTGTGCCATTCGGTACACATACTAATACAGGGCCAACAGATGGAGAGATACTCGGAGAGACAGAAACCTGTTTATATATCCGTTGATACTTTGTGAGGATAAGTGCCTTCACTTGTTCATGATCTGAGATTCGTTTGAAAGTCGTCACTTAATGAACGAGATTGGCATCGAGTTGAAAGGAGGAGAAATGAGTCTCGAGAGAAAGATGAGTGTTTTCTGCGGAGGCGTGGCACTTCAGTTATACACTTACATCAACTTCAATCTGCTTTACTTCAACCTTTTACATGGAAGTTATAAAGTACAGTATATCACTCACAGTCTACCAGCAGGACACCAGTAAAATAAAATGAATACAAAACCCCTTTAAATAACCGGGCTGACAAGTTGGCAGACTGCCACCCACCGCTCCGACAGTATCCTCGTTACCTCTGACATATGAGATGTGATCTGTTCCCTCTCACTGTTAATAAACCATACTTTGCATTACTCTGCCAGACACATCATCCGCATGTTGGATTTGATTTCTCCAATCCCCCCCCATACAAAAAAAACGAATATGTCCCAAATGGCACCTGATTCCCTTTATAGTGAACTGCTTTTGACCAGACCCCTATGATAGTACACTATGTAGGTAATCAGGTGCCATTTTGAGATGCAGGCACATCACCATAGAAGTGAGATGGGAGAGAAAGTAGGAGGTGAAGGTGGGCAGTGCGTTCATGTTTACATAATCTCTCGTCTTCATTCAGAATGCCTCTACCTTTAAAGCGTAATCTCAGAAGGGTATTTATTAAAAGTCTCCAGTGTGGACGCCTCTGTGAAGATGTTTGGCAGGATGGCAGTCCACCCCTCCCCCTTGTCAGCCTCTCTGATGTGAGCCAGGCAAACCAGCCAGTAGGGATGAGGTAAAGATGTGAGCCAGGCGAACCAGCCAGTAGGGATGAGGTGAAGATGTGAGCCAGGCGAACCAGCCAGTAGGGATGAGGTAAAGCATGTGACCAGGCGAACCAGCCAGTAGGATGAGGTAATGATGTGAGCCAGGCGAACCAGCCAGTAGGGATGAGGTAAAGATGTGAGCCAGGGAACCAGCCAGTAGGATAGGTAAAATGTGAGCCAGGCGAACCAGCCAGTAGGGATGAGGTAAAGATGTGAGCCAGGCGAACCAGCCAGTAGGGATGAGGTAAAGATGTGAGCCAGGCGAACCAGCCAGTAGGGATGAGGTAAAGATGTGAGCCAGGCGAACCAGCCAGTAGGGATGAGGTAAAGATGTGAGCCAGGCGAACCAGCCAGTAGGGATGAGGTAAGATGTGACCAGGCGAACAGCCAGTAGGGATGAGGTAAAGATGTGAGCCAGGCGAACCAGCCAGTAGGGATGAGTAAAGATGTGAGCCAGGCGAACCAGCCAGTAGGGATGAGGTAAAGATGTGAGCCAGGCGAACCAGCCAGTAGGGATGAGGTAAAGATGTGAGCCAGGAACCAGCCAGTAGGATGAGTAATGATGTGAGCCAGGCGAACCAGCCAGTAGGGATGAGGTAAAGATGTGAGCCAGGCGAACCAGCCAGTAGGGATGAGGTAAAGATGTGAGCCAGGCGAACCAGCCAGTAGGGATGAGGTAAAGATGTGAGCCAGGCGAACCAGCCAGTAGGGATGAGGTAAAGATGTGAGCAGGCAACCAGCAGAGGGATGAGGTAAAGATGTGAGCCAGGCGAACCAGCCAGTAGGGATGAGGTAAAGATGTGAGCCAGGCGAACCAGCCAGTAGGGATGAGGTGAAGATGTGTCATGTGGCCGCCACAAAACTTGCACAAGTGAGGCTTGTGATGATTTATAGGGTTTATTTCTGAAAATGGTAAAGTGAAATTAATCACATTCCCACCTGACGCAGCCGTGATAAACGACAAGCTGTCGGTGAGAGACAGTGAGCCATCCATGAAGTGCTCGGCGATGCGCATCCGCTTTAGATAGCATGACCTGGGGTGCACCGCCGCCAGATGCCCCCTCTGGATGGTCCTCCGTGTCAGGGAACCAGAGGAGCAGGGCTGACCTCGTGCCCACAGCCAGGGTACCCAGACAGGGGTCTAATTGAAGGAGGGACAGCCTGAGGAGATTTGAGCCTAGAGAGGGGATGCCCTGAGCTGGAGTGGGCTGGGGAGGGGAGGAGAGGAGAGATACTCACAGACCTGTCAGACATCACTGGGATGTGAGATCACATGATGCATGTGTCAACCTCTGTTTCTGTGGGGGGTTTTATTTTAAAAAGAAGAAAACTGTTAAAATAATATTTTAGTGGTCTATGCTAGATGCATCTTAGAATATATTAAGTTATGGTAATATCTTTAGATCAGGATCACAGTTTGGTATATAGTCCTGTTATTTATCACCTTAAACGTAAACTAGCTCCTACATCAGACATTGATCTTAGATCTGACCTCTAACCCCTAGATCTGACCCTTAACCCCTAGATCTGACCCCTAACCCCTAGATCTGACCCTTAACCCCTAGATCTGACCCCTAACTCCTAGATCTGACCCCTAACACCTAGAACTGACCCCTAACCCAGAGATCTGACTTCAGGCTCCATCTGATGGCATCAGAGGTTGAACAACTTTGATCCAACATCTAGTTGCTCAGTTAACAGCAAAGTTTGTACCATGTACCTCCATTTCTAGTACAGGAAATGCATTCCTTACCCATTAAAGTCTACAAAGACATTGAAATATCTGTTGCTGGTACTTCTATGTTCTTTCCCATACGTCAAGCGAAGTCATTTACTGCCCCTTGCAGTAATGTAGACATTAGCGTCCTTTGATTGAATGTCCATGTTTTCCTTGCAACTTTTAGAGGTGTGCACATGAAAGATGACCCTAAAAACAAGCAAAGCCATTATTTAATTCTCTCCGTCTCAGTCTGCCTTCACAGAAATAACATATATTTGTCCTTGATAATTAATAGTGATGTTTAGCAAGTTTGTTTCAACGCACCCTCTTAATCAAATTTTGTTTCCACTCTGCGGTTTGTAAATGACTGAAAATGGACGCCCATTTACCACTGTCTCTCCATAACGACAACGTTCATTTGTCTTCGCGTTTAATTCGCTCTCTTGCTCTCTTGCTCTCTCTCTTACCCGGCTCTCTGCATCTGTCGCTCTCTGTGTTTTTGTTACTCTGTCCCCATCTCTCTCTCTCTTACCCGGCTCTCTGCATCTCTCGCTCTCTGTGTTTTTGTTACTCTGTCCCCATCTCTCTCTCTCTCTCTCTCTCCCTTACCCCTATGCCTTTTCCTCCAATTTAGCAACGCTCTAAAGCCACCGAGGACCCAACACATTAGCTGCGATTTTACAACTTTTCCAGAAAAACATTATGAGGCACTGATCTAAAATGTCACCACTACAAATGTCTTGTCCACATCCCATTATTTGCAACTAAATGTTAAGTGTTTATATTCACACAGTGCTACAGTGACATTTCAGAGTAGGGAAGTGTGGGACGGGGTGATTTGCTGCAGCCATTATGTGTCATTTATGAACATGGTAACAAATGACAAACACTGGGTTGTCTGAGGCCTCGTTAGTACCCGCTGTGACCAACAGCAGTCAGGTGTATCTACCATACAACTGGAGCTTGTTACGAGTGTGCAATAATGAGTCAGTATTTTATATAAAAAATATATATAAATGTCACACATTTACATGAACTTTGTATGAAAAGCATGATGTAAATTTGTAGCCCAGCATAAAGGCAGTGGGCTACAGGACGTTCATATCGCCCACAATTACTATTGGCACACACACACACACACACACACACACACACACACACACACCACACACACACACACAACACACACACACACACACACACACACACCACACGCACACGCACACCACACGCACACGCACACGCACACGCACACGCCCACGCCCACACACACACACACACACACACACACACACACACACACACACACACACACACACACACACACACACACACAAACACATTATTAACAAGTATCCTTATTCGTAACATGAAATGAGTGTTGCATTATGGGCCCATTTCTCTTCCTATTGTCCCATTAGTCATACATTCTATTCCCATGTGCCAATTACCGTAGGAGTTAATGTTTCTCACGTCCTCTATAATGCAAAGGCTATTGAGCCTGAAATAATGGAAAGTTTAGTCCCGAACCCCTTTTCAGAAAACATATGATACAGCCCCTCTCCATGAGCACACCTCTTGTAATCTGGAGAGGTTGTATGAGAGGCCCGATCCACCACAGAGCTAGACTATCAACTAGTCCCTGACCACCACAGAGCTAGACTATCAACTAGTCCCTGACCCACCACAGAGCTAGACTATCAACTAGTCCCTGACCCACCACAGAGCTAGACTATCAACTAGTCCCTGATCCACCACAGAGCTAGACTGTCAACTAGCCTGACCCACCACAGAGCTAGACTATCAACTAGTCCCTGACCCACCACAGAGCTAGACTATCAACTAGTCCCTGACCCACCACAGAGCTAGACTATCAACTAGTTCCTGACCCACCACAGAGCTAGACTGTCAACTAGTCCCTGACCCACCACCGAGCTAGACTATCAACTAGTCCCTGACCCACCACAGAGCTAGACTATCAATAGTCCCTGACCCACCACAGAGCTAGACTATCAACTAGTCCCTGACCCACCACAGAGCCAGACTATCAACTAGTCCCTGACCCACCACAGAGCTAGACTATCAACTAGTCCCTGACCCACCACAGAGCTAGACTGTCAACTAGTCCCTGACCCACCACAGAGCTAGACTATCAACTAGTCCCGACCCACCACAGAGCTAGACTGTCAACTAGTCCCTGACCCACCACAGACTAGACTGTCAACTAGTCCCTGACCCACCACAGAGCTAGACTGTCAACTAGTCCCTGACCCACCACAGAACTAGACTATCAACTAGCCCCTGACCCACCACAGAGCTAGACTGTCAACTAGTCCCTGACCCACCACAGAGCTAGACTATCAACTAGCCCTGACCCACCACAGAGCTAGACTATCAACTAGTCCCTGACCCACCACAGAGCTAGACTGTCAACTAGTCCCTGACCCACCACAGACTAGACTATCAACTAGCCCTGACCCACCACAGAACTAGACTATCAACTAGTCCCTGACCCACCACAGAGCTAGACTATCAACTAGTTCCTGACCCACCACAGAGCTAGACTATCAACTAGTCCCTGACCCACCACAAAGCTAGACTGTCAACTAGCCCTGACCCACCACAGAGCTAGACTGTCAACTAGCCCCTGACCCACCACAGAGCTGGACCAACATGTTCTAGAAGAGTGACGACCTGACACAAACCTGACAAAGTGAAATAAAATACAAATAGCAGGACCATTGGACAGAGCAGAGCAAGTGGAGCCAGTAGCCAGTCTCTATTTAAGGTACTAGGTGACAGGGTAGACAGGTCAGGTTACAGCACAGGCGAACACGGCCAGATACATTTGCTGTCTGGCTCCTATGGCAGCTATACTTCTATTTCACACTGCTTAGATAAACTGGAGGCGCATAGACGTGGGGTCGAAAGCCTATGCAACCAGAGGACGACGCAACCCAATTAAGTGAGAAATAGGCGACCGCGGGGGCCATTGGTGGGGAGGCACACACCCTTGTGCTACCAGCCTATCAGGCGAGCTCTTTTGAGAGTCTTTTAGGCTATCTCCCGCACCGA
>NW_019942957.1:65097-71708 GCF_002910315.2 Salvelinus sp. IW2-2015
CCCCAACACCCAACCCACCCCCAAACCCCACCACAACAACCACCGCACGAGCCCGCCGCACGCCCCGCCCCACAACACACACACACACACACACACACACACACACACACACACACACACACACACACACAAACACATTATTAACAAGTATCCTTATTCGTAACATGAAATGAGTGTTGCATTATGGCCCATTTCTCTTCCTATTGTCCCATTAGTCATACATTCTATTCCCAGTGCCAAATTACCGTAGGAGTTAATGTTCTCACGTCCTCTATAATGCCAAGGCTATTGAGCCTGAAATAATGGAGAAGTTTAGTCCCGAACCCCTTTTCAGAAAACATATGATACAGCCCCTCTCCATGAGCACACCTCTTGTAATCTGGAGAGGTTGTATGAGAGGCCCTGATCCACCACAGAGCTAGACTATCAACTAGTCCCTGACCACCACAGAGCTAGACTATCAACTAGTCCCTGACCCACCACAGAGCTAGACTATCAACTAGTCCCTGACCACCACAGAGCTAGACTATCAACTAGTCCCTGACCACCACAGAGCTAGACTGTCAACTAGTCCCTGACCCACACAGAGCTAGACTATCAACTAGTCCCTGACCCACCACAGAGACTAGACTATCAACTAGTCCTGACCCACCACAGAGCTAGACTATCAACTAGTTCCTGACCCCCACAGAGCTAGACTGTCAACTAGTCCCTGACCCACCACCGAGCTAGACTATCAACTAGCCCTGACCCACCACAGAGCTAGACTATCAACTAGTCCCTGACCCACCACAGAGCTAGACTATCAACTAGTCCCTGACCACCACGACAAGACTATCAACTAGTCCCTGACCCACCACAGAGCTAGACATAACTAGTCCTGACCCACCACAGAGCTAGACTGTCAACTAGTCCCTGACCCACCACAGAGCTAGACTATCAACTAGTCCCTGACCCACCACAGAGCTAGACTGTCAACTAGTCCCTGACCCACCACAGAGCTAGACTGTCAACTAGTCCCTGACCCACCACAGACTAGACTTCAATAGTCCCTGACCCACCACAGAACTAGACTATCAACTAGCCCCTGACCCACCACAGAGCTAGACTGTCAACTAGTCCCTGACCCACCACAGAGCTAGACTATCAACTAGCCCTGACCCACCACAGAGCTAGACTATCAACTAGTCCCTGACCCACCACAGAGCAGACTGTCAACTAGTCCTGACCCCACAGAGCTAGACTATCAACTAGCCCTGACCCACCACAGAACTAGACTATCAACTAGTCCCTGACCCACCACAGAGCTAGACTATCAACTAGTTCCTGACCCACCACAGAGCTAGACTATCAACTAGTCCCTGACCCACCACAGAGCTAGACTGTCAACGACCCCTGACCCACCACAGAGCAGACTGTCAACTAGCCCCTGACCCACCACAGAGCTGGACCAACATTGTCTAGAAGAGTGACGGACCCTGACAAAACCTGACAAAGTGAAATAAAATACAATTAGCAGACCATGACAGAGCAAGTGGTAGCCGTTTATTTAATTACTAGGCTAAGGTAGACAGGGTACACGCCGCGCAATACATTCTCTGCTCTACTCATGCCGCAGCTAAGTAACTTATTTCGACCGCTGTAGTGGCCCTGGTCGAAATGTCTTCACGCATAGGGAATTATGCCATTTGGACACACCCTTTCTTATCGGAAGTCTTTGAAGTCTTTTGCATCAGCGAACGATCCGTTCAACCCCCTACCGATGCCTGCTGCCTGCCTTGCGTCCGTTCAATCCCCTACGTGCTGCTGCCTTGGCCTTGCTCCGTTCATCCCCTTACGATCTGCTGCTCCTGTACTCCGTTTATCCCCCTTACGATGCTGTGCCTGGCCTTGCTCCGTCCGAATCCCCTACGATTGCTCTGCCTGGCTGGCCTTGCTCCGTTCAATCCCCCTACGATGCTGCTGCCTTGGCCTTGCTCCGTTCAATCCCTCTACGATGCTGCTGCCTTGGCCTTGCTCCGTTCAATCCCCCTACGATGCTGCTGCCTTGGCCTTGCTCCGTTCAATCCCCTTACGATGCTGCTGCCGTGGCCTTGCTCCGTCCAATCCCACTACGATGCTGCTGCCTTGGCCTTGCTCCGTTCAATCCCGTTGGGATGCTGCTGCCGTGGCCTTGCTCCGTTCAATCCCCCTACGATGCTGCTGCCGTGGCCTTGCTCCATTCAATCCCCCTACGATGCTGCTGCCTTGGCCTTGCTCCGTTCAATCCCCCTACGATGCTGCTGCCGTGGCCTTGCTCCGTTCAATCCCGTTGGGATGCTGCTGTTGTGGCCTCGCTCAGTTCAATCCTGTTGAACTACACTGAACAATTATATAAACACAATATGTAAAGTGTTTGTCCCATGTTTCATGAGCTGTAATTATACATCCCAGATATATTCCATATGCACATGTGCACAAATTTGTTTACATCCTTGTTAGTGAGAATTTCTTCTTTACCAAGATAATCCATTCACCTGACCGGTGTGGCATATCAAGAAGCTGATTAAACAGCATGATCATTATGCACCTTGTGCACCTTGTGCACCTTGTGCTGGGGACAATAAAAGACCACTCTAAAATGTGCAGTTTTGTCACAAAACACAATGCCACAGATGTCTCAAGTTTTGAAGGAGCGTGCAATTGGTATGCGGACTGCAGGAATGTCCACCAGAGCTGTTGACAGAGAATGTAATGTTAATTTCTCTACCATTCTCATTTTAGAGAATTTGGCAGTATGTCCAACCGGACTCACAACTGCAGACCACGTGTAACCATGCCATCTCAGGACCTCCACATCCGGCTCATCCACCTGCAGGATGGTCTGAGACCAGCCACCTGGTCAGCTGATGAAACTGTGGGATGGTCTGAGACCAGCCACCTGGACAGCTGATGAAACTGTGGGATGGTCTGAGACCAGCCACCAGGACAGCTGATGAAACTGCAGGATGGTCTGAGACCAGCCACCTGGACAGCTGATGAAACTGTGGGTTTGCACAACTGAATCATTTCTGCACAAACAGTCAGAAAGCATCTCAGGGAAGCTCATCTGCATGCTGGTCATCCTCCCCAGGGTCTTGACCCGACTACAGTCCGGCATCGTAACCGACTTCAGTGGGCAAATGCTCACCTTCGATGGCCACTGGGACGCTGGAGAAGTGTGCTCTTCAGGGATGAATCCTGGTTTCAACAGTACCGGGCAGATTGCAGACAGCGTGCATGGCTTCATGTGGCCGAGTGGTTTGCTGATGTCAACGTTGTGAACAGAGTGCCCCATGGTGGTCATGGAGGTATGGTATGGGCAGGCATAAACTATGGACAATGAGCACAATTGCATTATATCGATGGCAATTTGAATGCACAGAGATACCGTATTTGTATTTGTATTTAGTATGGATCCCCATTAGTTCCTGCCAAGGCAGCAGCTTCTCTTCCTGGGGTTTATTATGGATCCCCATTAGTTCCTGCCAAGGCAGCAGCTTCTCTTCCTGGGGTTTTTATGGATCCCCATTAGTTCCTGTCAAGGCAGCAGCTTCTCTTCTGGGTTTATTATGGATCCCCATTAGTTCCTGCAAGGCAGCAGCTACTCTCCTGGGGTTTATTATGGATCCCCATTAGTTCCTGCAAGGCAGCAGCTCTCTTCCTGGGTTTTTATGGATCCCATTAGTTCCTGCTCAAGGCAGCACGCTACTCTTCCTGGGGTTTATTATGATCCCCATTAGTTCCTGCCAAGGCAGCAGCTACTCTTCCTGGGTTTATTATGGATCCCATTAGTTCCTGCCAAGGCAGCAGCTACTCTTCCTGGGTTTTATTATGGATCCCCATTAGTTCCTGCAAGGCAGCAGCTTACTCTTCCTGGGGTTTATTATGGATCCCATTAGTTCCTGCCAAGGCAGCAGCTACTCTTCCTGGGGTTTATTATGGATCCCTTAGTTCCTGCCAAGGCAGCAGCTACTCTTCCTGGGGTTTTATTATGGATCCCCATTAGTTCCTGTCAAGGCAGCAGCTTCTCTCTGGGGTTTATTATGGATCCCCTTAGTTCCTGCCAAGGCAGCAGCTACTCTTCCTGGGGTTTATTATGGATCCCCATTTAGTTCCGCCAAGGCAGCAGCTCTTTTCCTGGGGTTTATTATGGATCCCATTAGTTCCTGCCAAGGCAGCAGCTCTCTTCCTGGGTTTATTATGGATCCCCATTAGTTCTTGCCAAGGCAGCAGCTATCTCTCCCTGGGGTTTATTATGGATCCCCATTAGTTCTGCAAGGCAGCAGCTCTCTTCCTGGGGTTTATTTATGGATCCCCATTAGTTCCTGCCAAGGCAGCAGCTTCTCTTCCTGGGGTTTATTATGGATCCCCATTTTCCTCGAAGGCAGAACTTCTCTTCCTGGGGTTTATTATGGATCCCATTAGTTCTGCAAGCAGCAGTCTCTCTTCTGGGGTTTATTATGGATCCCATTAGTTTCCTGTCAAGGCAGCAGCTCTCTTCCTGGGGTTTATTAGGATCCCCATTAGTTCCTGTCAAGGCAGAAGCTTCTCTTCCTGGGTTTATTATGGCTCCCATTAGTTCCTGTCAAGGCAGCAGCTACTCTTCCTGGGGTTATTTGGATCCCCATTAGTTCTGCCAAGGCAGCAGCTCTTTTTCCTGGGGCCTGGCCAAAACTTAAGGCATTAAACAATTTTAAAAACGTTACCATACATTCAGAACAGATTTAACAACACAATAAGTGTGTTCCCTCAGGCCTTACTCTTCTACCAATAGTCTACAACACAAAATCCATGGTATGTGCGTGGTATGTTACGTATGTTATCATGTTTTTTCTGTATTTGACTGTTCTATGTTTGTGCTCTTCACAGTCCCCTGCTTTCCATAAGGTGTATTTATATCTGCTTTTTAATCAATTTACTTCTTTATCAAGTTATTGGAATAAGTTCATAGCATGTCTCTATGGTTTACTGTCGCTCCATAGTCTGTTCTGAGACTGAGCTGGAAGAGACATCGTGCTGTCTTGTCGTATGCGCATGTGCCAGCGATGTGCCAGCTCGGTGCATTCAACATGTCAATACCTCTCACAAATACCAAGTACGATGGAAGTCAATCTCTCCACCACCTTGCAGAGAAGATTACATAGATCCTGAACATCCGCCTTTTTTCCCAAAACCTTCATGTTTCAGCATGAAATATGCACGCCGCCAGTCGCAGAGGATCTACACAATTCCTAGAGCTGAAAAATTCTCAGTTCTTTCCATGCCTGCCTACCACCAGACCATGTCACCTTTGAGCATGTTTGTGCTCTGGATCAAGGTCTACGACAGCGTGTTCTGATCCACGTCCCTACATTTAGGTATCTGTGATCAAAAAGCTCGATATCTGTATCCCAGTCATTAAATCCACAGATTAGCGCCTAATTTATTGTATTTCAATTGATGATTTCCTTAATATGAACCTGCCAACTCATTGTAATGGGTTGCATGTTGAGTTTGAATATTTTTGTTCAATTATTCCAATAATAAACAATGACTAAGATAGTGACTGGAGAGAGAGGGGGTTGGGAGGAAGGCGGGTGGGGAGAGAGGAAGGTTTGGGAGAGAGGGAGAGAAGAGTTGGGGGAGAGAGAAGAAGGAGAAGGGTGGGGAAGAATGGAGAGAGAGAGGGGGAGAGAGAGGAGAGGGAGAGGGGGGGAGAGGGGGAGAGAGAGGGTTGGGGGGAAGAGAGGGTAGAGAGGGAGGGGAGGAGGGGGGGGAGCGGAAGAGGGAGAGAGAGGGGGAGAGGAGGGGAGAGGAGGGGAGAGGAGAGGGGAGAGAGAGAGGGGAGAAGAGAAGAGGGGAGAGGAGAGGGGAGGAGCGAGAGAGAGGCGGAGAGAGAGAAGAGGAAGAGGGGAAAGAGAAGAGGGAGAGAGAGAGGGAGGAGAGGAGAAGAGGAGAGGAAGGAGGGAGAGGAGAGGGGAAGAGAGGGAGAGAGGAGAGAGGGGAAAAGAAAAGGAGGAGAGAGAATAGAGGATGGAGAGAGAGAGGAGAGAGAATCTTTGATTGATATATCTCTGTGACAGATTTCCAAGGTGTTTTCAGTTACCAACTACAGTAATATCATCAATGCAAATGATTTGAGAAACCGCTGCCGCTGAAGCCACGATAGAATAGAGGAGGACAAAGAGGAGTAGAAAAGATGAGGAACTGCAGGGAGGAAATGTTTCTCCATAAAAGCCAAGAGACTGCGAAGGTGAGTCGCATAGTTGATGTATTACACAGAACTGTAAAAACAAGTTTCTGTAGTGGCGCCTGCTATGTCAATGACAGCTCTGAGGATGTCTCGTTGTTATTTTGGTTGTTCATGATTTATTGTTTCAGGGTCTCCGTGTGGTGGTCAGTGGACCAGAACTCCTTGGAACCTTCTAAACACCTTTAAGTGGAGAAACGGGCGAGTTGTGGAGTTAGTGCTCATGAGTAGTGGAGAACAGGTCAGTCGGGCAGTTTAGGGAAGAAGAGCGAAGTTGAGAGGTCAGCCAGAAAGAGCAGGGAGAAGGAGATAAAGAGGGAGGGAAACTATAAAGAGAAGGTGAGGAAAATAGGGAGAACGA
>NW_019942957.1:71733-76610 GCF_002910315.2 Salvelinus sp. IW2-2015
TGTGCGGGAGCAAAGAAGACAAGGCGAGAAAGGATAAAGGCACCCATGCAGCAGCTACTTTCCTGGGGTTTATTATGGATCCCATTAGTTCCTGCCAAGGCAGCAGCTACTCTTCCTGGGGTTTATTATGGATCCCCATTAGTTCCTGCCAAGCAGCAGCTACTCTTCCGGGTTTATTATGGATCCCCATTAGTTTCCTGCAAGGCAGCAGCTACTCTCCTGGGGTTTATTATGGATCCCATTAGTTCCTGCAAGGCAGCAGCTACTCTTCCTGGGGTTTATTATGGATCCCCATTAGTCCTGCAAGGCAGCAGCTACTCTTCCTGGGGTTTTTATGGATCCCCATTAGTTCCTTGCCAAGGCAGCAGCTACTCTTCCTGGGGTTTATTATGGATCCCCATTAGTTCCTGCCAAGGCAGCAGCTACTCTTCCTGGGTTTATTATGGTCCCCATGTTCCTGCCAAGGCAGCAGCTACTCTTCCTGGGGTTTATTATGGATCCCCATTAGTTCCTGCCAAGGCAGCAGCTACTCTTCCTGGGTTTATTATGGATCCCCATTAGTTCCTGCCAGCAGCAGCATTCTTCCTGGGGTTTATTTTGGATCCCCATTAGTTCGCCAAGCAGCAGCTACTCTCTGGGGGTGTTAACTTATGAAGGAAGGATGGAGAGAAGAAGGAGGAATGGAGAGCAGAGAGGGACGAGATAAAGAGAGACAGAGAAGAGAAAATGGAGGGCTGAGAAGGGAGAGCGAAGTGGAAGAGCGAGAGCCGAAGTGAAGAAGGAAAGAGAGAAGGGAAGGAGGGAGAGAGAGGGAGGACGGGAGAGATTAGGATTGTTCAGGGACCGAAGAGTTCCTGCGGCAAGGCAGCAGCTACTCTGTGCCTTGGGGAGAGATATAATATTTTGGATCACCCATATACTCACATAGACCAGGCAGCAGCTATTCTTTTCCTGAGCGTTTATTATGGATCGGCCCATTAGCTTTGACCTGCGCCAAGGCAGCAGACTACTCTTCCATTGGCGTGGGTGATGTGTATAGAGCGACTCCCGAATTGCAATGTGTTCCTGCCAGAGAGAGCAGGCGAGGCGTACTACGTTTGTACTCATGGAGTTTAGTTACTAGTCGTCCATCTCCCGATTGTAATAGTGCTCTCCTCTCCGCAGTCCGAAGGGCCAGCGAACAGTCTCATGCTCTTTCACTGTGAGCTAAACTAGCGTTTTAAGTGTGTTCGCGCATCTCACCATTTCAGTTTACCTGCCTATATTTGTTGCAGCTAGTACCCTCCTCTAACTCTACCTGGCAGCGTTTATACCTTGAATCAAACGATGAAACCAGGCGGTCCATCCTATGGATCCCCACTCCTGTTACTCTTGACCAAGGATCACGCCTACTTTATCTCCTTGAGCGTTTTTTATTAGTAGGACTCAGGCCCTGACTTATATCCGTGCGAAGCGTACAGGCGCTAGTGCACGATTACTCTGTCTCGTGCGTGGTTTGTTCTTAATATATGTGGCACATTCACCTTTTTCACTCTAGCTGATACCCTAGCGGCAACAGCTTGCTACCGGAGGCGGTCATACGATCTTTTCCACTCGCCGCGGCGTGTCTCATTCCTAAGGTAGCACACGATCTTCGCTCATCATGTCTTGCAAGATAGATCAATTAGGTTCCCATAGCAAAGTCGTGCACAAGCCACGGTAGTCCATCGATACTCGTTGCAGGGATAAACCAGTTCACAAGGCTCAGGGTGAATTTTTTATAGTATAGTATTGTATTCACCAATCCAGTGAAGTGGATATAAAAGTTCCCATCTTGATTTGTTACTTAGGTTAGTGAGACTACCGGTCATTGGGTCTCTGGGCCGCAGAGTTAGTTATCTCTCCGCTTCAACAATTTGGATCTAGCAAGCCTACTTTACTTTTCACTAGAGATTCTTGGACAAGTATAAAACGTAGAATGGAGACACCTATATATGTATGGAATATACCATTATTCTCGTTCTATGGTCTATGCACGGCTTCTTTATAACTCTTAGCTGGAGAGAGTTTATCTTCAGTATGCCTCGCATCGATATAGTTGCCTGGCGCTCACAGGTGCAAGCTCAGCTATGCGTCTATGCCTGGCGGTCTCCGTACCTTCTGGCACTCTCCCATTCTGTTCCTGCCAAGCGGCTAGCAGCTACGTCTCCTGGGGGGGGGCGCCAGGCTGCCATCGTTTACGCTACACCTTCACCGTCTATGGTTAAGACGGGCTCACGCCCATTTCAATTGGATTCACCTCTGGCGCACTCCGCTGCCACATCTACTTTGCTTGCTGGGGTTTTGGTATATTCATGTGGATCTCCTCCTTTGTTCACGTTGCCTAGATGCGCCACGCGCTACATACTTCTTAGAGATGTCGGTTTATTTGTTATTCGCCGCATGTGCTCCCCTTAGTACACGGTCCGTATAAAGTGTGTGTGTGTGTGTGCATGTCTGTTATTTATTTAGAAATTATTTACACCATGCCTTGTACTGTGCTTTCTCGTCTCCGCAGCAGCTACTTCGGTTCCTGGCGTTTATTATGGCAGTCCCCATTAGTTCCTGTCAAGGCAGCAGCTTCTCTTCCTGGGGTTTATTATGGATCCCCATTAGTTCCTGTCAAGGCAGCAGCTTCTCTTCCTGGGGTTTATTATGGATCCCCATTAGTTCCTGTCAAGGCAGCAGCTACTCTTCCTGGGGTTTATTATGGATCCCCATTAGTTCCTGCCAAGGCAGCAGCTTCTTTTCCTGGGGCCTGGCAAAATTAAGGCAGTTAAACAATTTTAAAAACGTTACAATACATTCAGAACAGATTTAACAACACAATAAGTGTGTGCCCTCAGGCCTCTACTCTTCTACCACATATCTACAACACAAAATCCATGAGTATGTGTGTGTATAGTACGTATGTTATCATGTGTTTGTCTGTATGTGACTGTGTCTATGTTTGTGTCTCTTCACAGTCCCCTGCTGTTCCATAAGGTGTATTTATATCTGCTTTTTTAATCAAATGTTACTTCTTCGATCAGTTATGTGGAATAGAGTTCGATGACGTCATGTCTCTATGTTGTACTGTGCGCGTCCCATAGTCTGTTCTGGACTTGGGGACTGTGAAGAGACATCGTGGCATGTCTTGTGCGGTATGCATGTGCCAGCGATGTGCCAGCTCGGTGCATTCAACATGTCAATACCTCTCACAAATACAAGTAGTGATGAAGTCAATCTCTCCTCCACCTTGAGCCAGGAAAGATTGACATGAGATCCTGAGACATCCGCCGCCATCACCTCATGTTTCAGCATGATAATGCACGGCCCCATGTCGCAAGGATCTGTACACAATTCCTAGAAGCTGAAAATGTCTCAGTTCTTCCATGGCCTGCGTACTCACCAGACATGTCACCCTTTGAGCATGTTTGGGATGCTCTGGATCAAGGTCTACGACAGCGTGTTCTGATCCACGTCCCTACCAGTTTTAGGGTATCTGTGATCAAAAGCTGCATATCTGTATTCCCAGTCATGTGAAATCCACAGATTAGCGCCTAATTTATTTATTTCAATTGACTGATTTCCTTATATGAACTGCAACTCATTGTAATTGTTGCATGTTGAGTTTATATTTTTGTTCAATTAGTATCAACCAGAGAGAGATCCCAATACCCCCTATTCCCTGTGTATTACACCATACCCCTATTCCCTGTGTATTACAACCCATTACCCTATTCCCTGTGTATTACACCATACCCCCTATTCCCTGTGTATTACACCATACCCCCCCCCTGTGTATTACACCATACCCCCCCCTGTGTATTACACCATACCCCCTATTCCCTGTGTATTAACACCATAACCCTATTCCCTTTGTATTACACCATACCCCTATTCCCTGTGTATTACACCATTCCCCCTATTCCCTGTGTATTACACCATACCCCTATTCCCTGTGTATTACACCATACCCTATTCCTGTGTATTACACCATACCCCTATTCCCTGTGTATTACACCATACCCCCTATTCCTGTGTATTACACCATACCCCCTATTCCCTGTGTATTACACATACCCCTATTCCCTGTGTATTACACCATACCCTATTCCCTGTGTATTACACCATACCCCTCCTGTAACCCATACCCCTGTATTAGTGCACTATTTGTTCAGCACTACACAGGAAATAGGGGGAAATAGTGCAATACACAGGGAATAGGGGGTATGGTGTAATAACACAGGGAATAGGGGGAAATAGTGCCCTGGCATGGCAGGGATCATCAACTAGGTCCAGCCCAAGGCTGAGTTTCTTCATTGAATGATCAAGGGGCGGGAACATAATTACAAATCATTTGAAAACTGTAAATTGACTGCGATAAGCCCAAACAGATATAATATTTGACTAAAACATAGTCATTTCTAACCTTGCTTATACTTGTATATGATCACGTGTCTCTTCATTATGTGTGGGGAATACTGTTTTACTGTCTTTTATGTCCAAATTTTTATTTTTTATTGTACAGCTACAGATATAGTTCAATATATTATTATGACATGTTTTTTTCTCAGATTTTTTTTAATAAAACCTCCCACAAGCCCCCAGTTGTGGAACCCTGCCCTATGGGCCGTGGTAAAAATAGTGCCCTATGGGCCGTGGTAAAAAGTAGTGCCCTATGGGCGTGGTAAAAAGTAGTGCCCTATGGGCCGTGGTAAAAAGTAGTGCCCTATGGGCCGTGGAAAAAAGTAGTGCCCTATGGGCCGTGGTAAAAGTAGTGCCCTATGAGCCGTGGTAAAAAGTGTGCCCTATGGGCCGTGGTAAAAGTAGTGCCCTATGGGCCGTGGGAAAAAGTAGTGCCTATGGGCCGTGGG
>NW_019942957.1:79506-92703 GCF_002910315.2 Salvelinus sp. IW2-2015
AGTAATCAATAATGAACAATGATCTAAGATAGTGGACTGGAGAGAGAGGGGGGGTTTGGGGGAGAGAGAGAAAGAGAGGGTGGGGGAGAGAGAGAGGGTTTGGGGAGAGAGAGGAGAGAGAGGGTGGGGGAGAGAGAGAGAAGCGCAGAAGGGTGGGGGAGAGAGATTGGGGGAGAGAGAGAGGGTGGGGGAGAGAGAGGAGGGGAGAGGGGGGGAGAGGGGGAGAGAGAGGGTTTGGGGGGAAGTAGAGGGTAGAGAGGGAGGGGGAGAGAGGGAGGAGCCGAGAGGGAGAGAGAAGAGGGGCGAGAGAAGAGGGGAGAGGAGGGGAGAGAGAGAGGGGAGAGAGAGAGGGGAGAAGAGAAGAGGGGAGAGGAGAGGGGAGGAGGAGAGAGAGGCGCCGAGAGAGAGAAGAGGAAGAGGACTGGAAAGAGAAGAGGGGAGAGAGAGGAGGGAGAGAGGGAGAATGGAGGGAGAGGAGAGGAAGAGAGGGAGAGAGGAGAGAGGGGAAAAGAGAAAGGAGGAGAGGAGAAGAGGAGGGAGAGAGAGAGAGAGATCGTTTGATTGATATACGTCCTGGTTGACAGATTCCAAGGTGTTTCATGTTATCCAACTACAGTAATATCATCAGATCAAATGTATTTGAGAAACCCTGTCCCTGAGACACGAGAATAGAGGGAGAAAGAGAGGAGTTAGAAAGAGAGGAACTGAGGTGAGGAAATGTTTCTCCATAAAAGCCAAGAGACTGGCGAAGGTGAGTCGCATATGATTATTACGACAGAACTGTAAAACAAGGTTCTGCTGTAGTGCGCTTGCTATTGTCAATGACAGCTCTGGATGTCTCGTTGTTATTTTGGTTGTTCAATGATATTACTTGTTCAGTGTCTCCGTGGGCAGTGGACAGAACCTCTGAGAACCTTCTAAACACCTTTAAGTGGAGAAACGGGCGAGTTGTGGAGTTAGTGCTCATGAGTAGTGGAGAACAGGTCAGTCGGGCAGTTTAGGGAAGAAGAGCGAAGTTGAGAGGTCAGCCAGAAAGAGCAGGGAGAAGGAGATAAAGAGGGAGGGAAACTATAAAGAGAAGGTGAGGAAAATAGGGAGAACGAAAAAAGTAGTGCCCTATGGGCCGTGGTAAAAAGTAGTGCCCTATGGGCCGTGGGAAAAAAATAGGGGACTTTATAGGGAATAGGAAGAAAATAAGAAAACGACGACCCAACTCAACAACACAGTACGCTGCCTAGCTGACTCTCTGGGCTTGAAGTGTTCTTCTGACTGGAGCACAGAGCCAGAGTACAGAGCCAGCCAATTAGAGGCTCTTGACAGAGGAGCAATTATTCTTCAGCCAGACATACATGGGCTCCTGCTCTTCGATACGTTGCACCCATTATTATCTCTCTGGTCTCCCCACTGTGAAGTAGCTACCGTTGGCTGGCTGAGCTGCAGAACAGCTAACCATTCACACATCTTCACACACTCCTCCTCATCATCAACCTCCTCCTCCTCCTCCTCCTCCAAATAGCACCATATTCCCTATATAGTGCACTACTGTTGACTAGGGTGCATCGGACGCTTGTCAACAGTAGTGCACTATATAGGGAAAACGGTTATATTTTGGGACACGTGCTCCCTCTCTCCGAGCCTCAGTGAACTGGCTAGATGTCTGACAGGTGGACTGCGTAAAGCACTGAGGAGGGATGGATGGCAACAAAAAAATATAGGACATGAAATAACAGGGGATGTATTATAGTGAGACTCTAAGAGACTAACTGAACTGGCGTTTCTCACATCAGAATGAAAAGCATCACGCATGGTAACATGGTAACATGGTAACATGGTAACAGGGTAACAGGGTAACAGGGTAACAGGGTAACATGGTAACATGGTAACATGGTAACATGGTAACCGTACACATTAGAAACAACTGCAGATTGCAATGCTAATAATCAACAGCTGGTCAAACATTCATCCTCAGAAGCAGTGAATGAAATCCAAATTGGAATATTTTCTTTTCTCACAATAAGAATGAACCTTAAAATAATCATAGCCACAGAAACAGTTTAACGGATTAAAATATACGTTATTATACCTGTGTAGGAGCACACATCAAACCTCTGTTTGAAAAAGAGAAATATAAATAATTGATATTGTACCACTAGTGAGTGCAGCAGAAAAACAGAAAGTCTAGCTAGAGACGAGAACGGTACCAAGCACTTCCCCGTAGCCACCTTCATCAGTAAGAGCAGCTAAGTAGACACCTAAAGGGCTGGATTATGTTCTCTACCCCGATGTGAGCCTCCTCAGAGATGTAAAACAGTCTCTTCATATTAACTTCAATCTCAGCGAATCGATCAGATGTGTGATATTTCAGAAAAAGGGAGATCGTGTAGGATTGCTAAATGAGACGACGTTAAATAATTAGATTCTGCTTCGTCGGACAGCTCTTTCCTCTTCAACTAAGATTTTCCTGGCAGGAATCTCACCACACCGCCTCTTGCCTCCTGCCTACCTACATTTAAATGTGCCGTTCGTTCAATCTAGTGAGTCTCACTCATTTACAAATGAGTCGTGTCTGATTAACGTGTTTAAGTCAAGTGTCAGTGACTCTCAAAGCAATAGAACAAAACCTCTGAGACAAGAGGTCGTATAAAACCCAGTAACGGACTCTTGTCCGTGAATCTCATATCTCCGCTGTTGTATTTGACCAGAATGCCCTCGTTAGTTCTGTCTTATTCATGTCATGTTATTACCCAGATTTAACACCACTGATAAAGGGAAACTGGAGCTGCTCACTCTCATTGTCTCCAGGGGCCTAAATACAGTTTTATGACTGAGTGACTCCTAGGATGCGTCCTAAAAATGCACCCTATTCCCTATAACATGGGCCTGTGTGTGTGTGTGTGTGTGTGTGTGTGTGTGTGTGTGTGTGTGTGTGTGTGTGGTGTGTGTGTGTGTGTGGTGTGTGTGTGTGGTGTGTGTGTGTGTGTGTGTGTGTGGTGTTGTGTGTGTGTGTGTGTGTGGTGTGTGTGTGTGTGTGTGTGTGTGTGTGTGTGTGTGTGTGTTGGTGAGCCAGCCTCCTCTACTTCTTGCTGGCTGTCTGTCTGTCTGGCTGGCTGTCTGGCTGGCTGTCTGGCTGGCTGTCTGTCTGTCTGGCTGGCTGTTGCCCGGGGAGCAGTAGTTGAGGAGAGGCTATTTGTACCTCCAACAAGGAGATATTTCACAGAGTTGTTTGCACAGCAAAGCCAAGCAGGGAAGCGCTGACCCCTTGTTTGTTGTGTGGTCTATTACTAACCGGGGATTCCTATATTTCTAAGAAACAGCAGGAACAGGACAGTACCTAAAACTGGCCTTATGATACTCTACAGGGCAGGCTACTGTAGCTAGGTACTGTCCAGAACACATTGTACTGTCTGTTTTCTCTGGGGTGTCTTGAACACACACAGACATACTGTGTGGCCATTGAAAGATTCCATTGACAGTTCTCTACGATGACATTACAACTGTGTGATATTTACTGCCATATCATTGATATTATAGCTGCCGTACTGTATATAGTGATACTGTATATCTGCCATACAAATAGCATACTGTATATCTAAGTAAATGAAATGAAATTCATGAACACAGCCCAGCTAATTAGCATGGAACAGGGATGACATTCAGTGAGAGGGTTAATCCTTTAGCTTGGTGCATGAGGGCTGAATACAAAAGTAACAGAACAATTGCTTTGTATCACAGTTTTACCCTCAGAGTCTGTCTTCAGCACCGTGACGTATCTTCTGCACACGTTGTGCTTCCTTAACAAACACTTTAATAAATACCTAAACAGTTTCTTTACCCGTCCTAATTGGCCTTATCGGCTAGACAATCTTGCAGTGCCTATGTTTCCAAATAGTGATTTAGGAATGATTTTAGCATTTATTTATTTTTAAATCAAAATTGTATTCTTTACCCATCCTAATTACCCACGTTGCCTAGAAGAAACCAGTGGTGTTATTATCTACATGGCAAAACAGATCTTAGATCAGCATTGATACTCTGAAAGACACTGTTAATACAGGCCCAGGAAAGATGAGTACCTTGACTTCTCCGTCACCCTGTTTTGTCATGCGAGCTGCGTGCATCCTGGTGCACTGATGTGCAGGTAGTTCATCTGTTTACACCAAATGTCATAGACTTTTTTTGGCACAAGGCTCCGGTGCTCTGAGCTTTTGCATGTTACAGCCAAGGTTCAGTGCTCTGATATACGAACAAACACGATCAGAGAGGATGGGAGAGACGGGATGGGGGGATGGGGGGGATGGGGAGATGCTCCTTGCTATCTTGACCACACCTGATGAAAACTGATGACCCAACTGTACTGTGTGACTAGAATTGTGGCTTCGTCTGCAGTCTGCTGTCAGAAAGAGGAAGAGGAAGGGGTAGATCTGCTGTCTAGGCAGAAAGAGGAAGATCTGCTGTCGAGGCAGGAAGAGGAAGGAAGAGGAAAATCTGCTGTCGAGGCAGGAAGATGAAGGAAGAGGAAGATCTGTTGTCTAGGCAGGAAAAGGAAGATCTGCTGTCTAGGCAGGAAGATGAAGGAAGAGGAAGATCTGTTGTCTAGGCAGGAACAGGAAGATCTGCTGTCTAGGCAGGAAGAGGAAGGAAGAGGAAAATCTGCTGTCTAGGCAGGAAGAGGAAGATTCTGCTGTCCTAGGCAGGAAGAGGAAAGATCTGTTGTCTAGGCAGGAACAGGAAGATCTGCTGTCTAGGCAGGAAGAGGAAGGAAGAGGAAGAATCTGCTGTCTAGGCAGGAAGAGGAAGATCGTTGTCTAGGCAGGAACAGGAAGATCTGCTGTCTAGGCAGGAAGAGGAAGATCTGTTGTCTAGGCAGGACAGGAAGATCTGCTGTCTAGGCAGGAAGAGGAAGGAAGAGGAAGATCTGCTGTCTCGGCAGGAAGCGGAAGGAAGAGGAAGATCTGCTGTCTAGGCAGGAAGAGGAAGGATGAGGAAAATCTGCTGTCTAGGCAGGAAGAGGAAGGAAGAGGAAGATCTGCTGTCTAGGCAGGAACAGGAAGATCTGCTGTCTAGGCAGGAAGAGGAAGGAAGAGGAAGATCTGCTGTCTAGGCAGGAAGAGGAAGATCTGCTGTCTAGGCAGGAAGAGGAAGGAAGAGGAAGATCTGCTGTCTCGGCAGGAAGAGGAAGATCTGCTGTCTAGGCAGGAAGAGGAAGATCTGCTGTCTAGGCAGGAAGAGGAAGATCTGCTGTCTGCGGCAGGAAGAGGAAGGAAGAGGAAGATCTGCTGTCTAGGCAGGAACAGGAAGAGAGAGAGTTTTGGATGGACTTCATCACACAGACAGGTTGCTTCCCAAATAAACCATATCCCAATATAATGCACTACTTTTGAAAAGGTTGTGGGCTCTGGACAAAAGTAGTGCTCTCTATAGTGAATAGGGCGCCATTTGGGTCCCACAGACGCTTTTGGATTAAATGCCAGGTTAGGTTCCATCTGAGGTGGCTTAAAGGAAGGTTTCATTTGAAGGGGGTTAAGATTACGTACAGTTCTCCACATCTATCCCAATCCCCAGATATCCACCCACAATACCTGCACTCTTTAACCCATAAGAGTCTAAAACCTGTCTAAGCCAGTGAGGGGGGGGGTCTACTAAGCTTTTTGGAATTTGTTTTAAAGAATGTCATACCAAGGACAATTTAGAACATGACTTGACTGAGGTTAACTCTCATACGGGGGGTAACTCCTCATACGGGGGGTTAACTCCTCCATATGGGGATTAACTCTCATACGGGGGGTTAACTCCTCATACGGGGGATTAAACTCCTCATACCCCCGTATGAGGAGTTAATCCCCCGTATCCCCCGTTAACTCCTCATACGGGGGGTTAAATCCTCATACGGGGGGTTAAAACCTCATACGGGGGGTTAACTCCTCATACGGGGGTTAAATCCTCATACGGGGGAATAACTCCTCATAGGGGGTTAAATCCTCATACGGGGGTTAACTCCTCATACGGGGGTTAAATCCTCATACGGGGGGTTAAAACTCATACGGGGGAATAATCTCTCATACGGGGGGTTAACTCCTCATACGGGGGATTAACTCCTCATACGGGGGATTAACTCTCATTCGGGGGTTAAATCCTCATACGGGGGGTTAACTCCTCATACGGGGGGTTACTCTCATACGGGGGGTTAATCCCTCAATACGGGGGGTTAAAACCTCATATGGGGGAATAACTCCTCATACGGGGGGGTTAACTCCTCATACGGGGGTTAACTCCTCATCCGGGGGTTAACTCCTCATACGGGGGTTAACTCCTCATACGGGGGGTTAAATCCTCATACGGGGGTTAACTCCTCATACGGGGGATAACTCCTCATACGGGGGGTTAACTCCTCATACGAGGGTTAACTCCTCATACGGGGGATTAACTCCTCATCCGGGGGTTAACTCCTCATAAGGGGGTTAGGTCTCATACGGGGGATTAACTCCACATACGGGGGATTAACTCCACATACGGGGGATTAACTCCACATACGGGGGTTAACTCCTCATACGGGGGGTTAACTCCTCATACGGAGGGTTAACTTCTCATATGGGGGATTAACTCCTCATTCGGGGGGTTAACTCCTCATACGGGGGATTAACTCCTCATACGGGGGATTAACTCCTCATACGGGGGATTAACTCCTCATACGGGGGGTTAAATCCTCATACGGGGGGTTAACTCCTCATAGGGGGGTTAACTCCTCATACGGGAGTTAACTCCTCATACGGGGGATTAACTCCTCATACGGGGGGTTAACTCCTCATACGAGAGGTTAACTCCTCATACGGGGGATTAACTCCTCATCCGGGGTTAACTCCTCATCGGGGGGTTAACTCCTCAACGGGGGTTAACTCCTCATACGGGGGGTTAACTCTCATAACGGGGGTTAACTCCTCATACGGGGGGGTTAACTCCTCATACGGGGGGTTAAACCTCATACGGGGGGTTAACTCCTCATACGGGGGTTTAACTCCTATACGGGGGGTTAACTCCTCATACGGGGGGTTACTCCTCATACGGGGGGTTAACTCCTCATTACGGGGGGGTTAACTCCTAATCCGGGGGTTAAGTCCTCATACGGGGGATTTACTCCTCATACGGGGGGTTAACTCCTCATACGGGGGGTTAACCTCATACGGGGGGTAACTCCTATACGGGGGTTAACTCCTCATACGGGGGGGGTTAACTCCTCATACGGGGGTTAACTCCTCATACGGGGGGGGTTAACTCCTCATACGGGGGGTTAACTCCTCATACGGGGGGGGTTAACTCCTCTCCAACCCAGTCATTGTTTATGTCAGTTTTCAGTTTAGATCTGCACTCATAACTTTTCTCCCACTTATATACACAATAAGTATGTATTGTAATAAAGGTTAAATAAAAAATAAATACAATGAAGTGGATGTAACATTTATGGTATCGAGAGATAAATCTACATTATTAAATATGGCACAATATCTGTGTGTATTTTAAGAACCAATCCTTCAAGACAATTCACCTGATTAGATGTAAATACAAGTATCACTGTCACGGTCGTCATAATCATTGGACCAAGATACAGCGTGGTATGTTTCCATCCCTTTTACTAGGAAGAGAAAACTCAAACAACAAAAACAATAAAGCAAACAAACGAAACGTGAAGCTAATATAATGCTCACAGGCAACTATACATAGTCAAGATCCCACAAATCACAATGGGATAATGGCTGCCTAAATATGATCCCTAATCAGAGACAACGATAAACAGCTGCCTCTGATTGGGACCATACCAGGCCAAGATAGATATATAATTCCCCTAGATAACCCACCCTTAATCACACCTGACCTAACTAACATAGAGAATAAACAGCTCTATATGGCCAGTACCCCCCCCCCCCAAAGGTGCGGACTCCGACCGCAAACCTGACTCAATAGGGG
Organism: Salvelinus sp. IW2-2015; assembly: GCF_002910315.2. NCBI lineage: Eukaryota > Metazoa > Chordata > Actinopteri > Salmoniformes > Salmonidae > Salvelinus > Salvelinus sp. IW2-2015. The sequence continues at coordinate 87,466 of NW_019942957.1, forward strand.
AGTGTCCGGGTGGGCATCTACCGTCGGGGGCGGCTCCGGTGCGGGGCGAAGTACCCACTCCGCTTGTCATCGGAGGAACCGGACCGTGGATCGTTGCCGGGGACTCCAGACAGTAGATCGTCGCTGGAGGAACCGGACCGTAGGTCATTGCCGGGGACTCCGGACCGTAGATCATCGCCGGGGACTCCGGACCATAGATTGTCGCCGGGGACTGAGGACCGTGGTTCGTCGCCGGGGACTCCGGACAGTAGATCGTCGCCGGAGGCTCCGGACTGGGAACTGTCGCCGGAAGCTTGGTGCGTGGGACCGGCACTGGTGGTACCGGGCTGGTGACACGTACCTCAGGACGAGTGTGAGGAGCAGGCACAGGACATACTGGACTGTGGAGGCGCACTGGAGGCCTGATGCATAGGACCGGCACAGGTGGCACCGGGCTGATGACACGCACCTCAGGGCGAGTGCGGGAAGGAGGCACAGGATATACTGGGCCGTGGAGGCGCACTGGAGGTCTAGAGCGTAGAGCTGGCACAACCCGTCCTGGCTGGATGCTCACTTTAGCCCGGCAAGTGCGGGGCGCTGGCACAGGACGCCTTGGGCTGTGAAGGCGCACTGGAAACACAGTGCGTAAAGCCGGCGCAGGATATCCTGGTCCGAGGAGGCGTACTGGAGACCAGGAGCGCTGAGCCGGCACAACCAGTCCTGGCTGGATGCTCATTTTTGCAGGGCAAGTGCGAGGAGCTGGCACCGAGCGCACCGGGCTGTGAATGCGCACTGGAGAAAGATAGAGTATACCGTATAGAATAAGGTGCCTGAACGGTCCACAGCTCCTTAAGAGAGATGGAGAGTTGGCTCTTGGTCTAAACCCAACTGCAACCACCCGTGCCCCCCCCCCCCCCAACCAAAATTGGGGAGCTGCTTCTCTGGCTTCCTTCGTGGTCGCGAACCCGGTGTCGTCGCTGTTTCCCTCGCTGCCTCCGTCTGCTTCTCATGGAAGGCGATCCCTTCCGGCCTGGATCTCCTCCACATCCAGGATCCTTCCCGTCCAAGATATCTCAGCATGTCCAAGGATAAATAACCGAGAGAGATATCCTCCCATGTCCAGGATCCCTTACCGGCCAGGATATCCTCCCATGTCCAGGATGTCTGCTCCTCCAGGCCACGCTGCTTGGTCCGTTTGTGGTGGGATCTTCTGTCACGCTCGGCATAATGATTGGACCAAGATGCAGCGTGGTATGTTTCCATCCCTTTTATTAAGAAGAGAAAACTCAAACAACAAAAACAATAAAGCGAACAAACAAAATGTGAAGCTAATATAATGCTCACAGGCAACTATACATAGTCAAGATCCCACAAATCACAATAGGGAAATGGCTACCTAAATATGATCCCCAATCAGAGACAATGATAAACAGCTGCCTCTGATTGGGACCCACCAGGCCAACATAGATATATAATTCCCCTAGCTAACCCACCCTTAATCACACACCGACCTAACCAACATAGAGAATAAACAGCTCTCTATGGTCAGGGCGCGACAATCACGTCAGGCGCTTGTTACTCTTGTTAATGTTGCTCATTCTCTTTAAGTATTAAAATGAATAACTTAGCAGATGGTTCCTTCGTTTAGATAATAGCAAGACATTTTGTGTTCCACTGAAGCACGGAACACAGTGTTGCCGTGGGGAAAGAAAATATACCGGAATAAATAGTTTTATATCTTTCTCGTCTCCTGTACCCTGGCCTTTTTCTTCGTGCTCAAGGTTGCATCGTTCACAGTGTAGTTGTATAGAGGATATTATCCCTTTTGAACCAGACTTGCAGATGTTCAGCACGTATCACGTGGTAATCAACCCCCCCATGAGAATGACAGACTTTTCTGTCAGTCTCAGACTTTTCACCTGTAAGCTTAAAGTCTGTTAGCTATTCACCATCACAACAAAGCAGTCTCTTGGCGTGACATTGCACCATACATATTCCCATATTAGATTAACAAGGATTCAACAGAGTATGATAAATGACTGCACAATTATGAAAATCAATCACTTTAAGAATTTTTCCTAATTCTACTCTCGGGGACGACTGTGTGTACCTTGTCTGCGTCTGAAATGGCACCCCATTCCCTATATAGTGCCCTACTTTTTACCAGAGCCCTATGGGTAGTGCATTTTAAAGGTATGACGGTAGCATTTGCGACGCAGGCGTTGTCTTGACAACCTGTAAAGCAGGGAGAAGTTTCATGAGCCAAGATATACAACAAATAAAAAATCTTCTCAGAAAGCTAACTTAATATCGTCCCATGAAGAATTTATCACCACAGAAATAAACAATCACAATGAGTAATCTCCATCCAGGGAGATTTCAAGGACCTATCAAGGATGGAGGATAATTTCATTACATTTAGTTATGTAAAGAAAAAATGCATTTCATGGTCAAACAAAAATACTTTGAGATGAGCGAAAGAGTGAAGCAAGCATGCATTTTAAAGGTCTGAAAATGTAACGTTGTTTGAAAGGTCACTGTCTGAATGTGGCGAGCTGCTGGGAGTTGTAAACGACCCCATCTTATCAAATGTTAATGCAGCCAGACCTGAGACCCCACGTTGCATTCACTAACACAGAGAATATGTCTGAGGTCTAAAAGGGATAGTTTGTCAATTTTCACATATTCAGATGTTTCTTTCAATGAGATTGGTTCGCCATGGGGAATTGGTCTAAAAAGGAAAATGCTGCTTACTGTTGGCAATGGCGAGTTTTTTACAAAACCAAAGTGTGAATTGCAAACACTCATTGCACTCCATAGACTGCAATCGAGTTAAAGAAATAAAATATCTAAATATGTAAAATCACTGAACTATCCCTTTAAGGTTCCATGGAGACAAGTTATTTCATTTACATGTAAAATCAGAGGCTAATTGCGTCTAGCTTTGGAAGACATCAAATAGGGAGTTATTTTTGTAAAATCCTAATACAGAGACAGAAATGAATGTTAGATTAATTTCGATGTCTGATTTTGTCCCCGTCGCCGTGGTGACATGGCTTCTATGAGACGCTATGGCAACTCAAGGTACCGTGACAACGACATTGTGATGGGAGAAATGGTGGGCTCCAGGTTTGGTGTGGGAGTGCTTCAAAAATGGCACACTATTTACTGTATAGTGCACTACTTTTGACCAGAGCCCTATAGGGAATAGGGTGCCATTTGGTATACAACATTGGTCTAGTTTGTGCTTCACAATTTAGGTCACCCAGGTTTTCTAAAGATTGTAACCCAAAACCTGTATCCCATCCCTGGTTGGATTCAATGTTGAATGCGTGGGTGCATTGAATAAAGAGATGACTCCTTGGCTGTAATGAGTAAAGAGATGAATCCTTGGCTGTATTGAATAAAAATGATTGAATGGGTCTAGCATGTCAGGATTCACAGATTTAGAATAGGTCAAGGTAGTGTGAAATATATCATACCATGGAAGCAGCAAGAAAATTAGCTTTCTGTGATATGTCTACTGTATTGAATAACATGTGCTTGGGTGTATTGAATAGTTCTCCACATCATGATTAAAACAATATAGAATATGTCTAAGTAGAGTAAGTATTTCCCAGGGTCAATTGGCAATTTAGGCCTCGGATGTTTTTAAAAGAACGTAACGTTTTACATGCGCTCTTATCCAGAGCGACTTACAGTGGTGAGTGCATACGTCCTCATATGTTTTCTTCCCATACTGGTCCCCTGTGGGAATCAAACCCACAACCCTAGCATTACAAACACCATGCTCTATGGTGAGTTATACGGGACTATCCAGACCTGCCTGACCTTCATCCTTGTGAACTGGTATTGAATAGGAGTGCTTGCAACCACAGCATGTGTCAACATTCAATCACATAGGCAATCATATAGACGTCATAAAGACAGAATCATGTGACAGTGAAAGGATCCAGAAAATATCCTTACAGTGAGTTCTATCGAGACATAACCTAGACCTGTATCCTTAGCTAGGTGTATTGAATAGAAATTCTTACAGGTTCTGCATGTGTCAAGATAATAAAATAAAAAATTAAACATCATGTATGTGTAAAGATTCATAGAGAATATGTATGGCTAGAATATATAAAATATAACATTTTCACAGGATCGTATCACTGAAACAGCACAGAAAAATGACCCTTCTGTGAATACTGCTTTAGTCAGGTGAAAACATAAAACCTTCGCTGTTAATAGATTATCTTTTAATTTTAACTCGGACGGGCAACACTGTTAACAGACTATTTTATTTTAAACGGCCAACAGCCTTATACTTTCATTAAAATATGTCCCAAATTACTTTTCAGTACATTTACAACACATTAGTATTCATGCAAAACCTCATCCGATCCGTGCGAAACATTATCACGTGGATCACAATGTTACCATGTTAGTTAGGCTCAATCTTAAATCCCGTCCCTTCTTTAGTGCACTACATTTGACCAGAGCCAGTAGGGAATAGGGTGCCACTATTGAAGAGGAATAATTAGGGGGGCGGCAGGTAGCCTAGTGGTTAGAGCGTTGGATGAGTAACCGAAAGGTTGCAAGATTGAATCCCTGAGCTGACAAGGAAAAAATCTGTTGTTTTGCCCCTGAACAAGGCAGTTACACCCACTGTTCCTACGCTGTTATTGAAAATGAGAATTAGTTCTTATCTGACTTGCCTCGTTAAATAAAGGGGGGGGGCAAGGACATTATGTTCACCATCTTATGGCCTCATAATGCAGTGTAACCCAAGCAGAGAAATTGATTTGATCTAACTTTGGGTTTGAATGTTAATATTCGGGGGGAAACATGTCATCTTCACACTGTGATTAGCCTGAGTATAGACATCAGTAGTACTGTATCCAAAATGGCCCCATATTCCCTACATAGTGCACTTCTTTGACTGTTAGAGAATAGAGAATAGGGTGCCAATTGGGAAGGGCCCCTAAGTAAACCATCCAACCCCACACCTACAGTACGTTCTCTCTCTCTTGTCCTTTAACTGAACAGAGGTGATTGAAAGTATTGGATAGCGCTGTGATATTTTGTTTTCATAAGCAGCAACAACAAAAAATACGAAAGTAGAAAATAGGAAAAAGGTGAAAAGACAAACCCCCAGGAGTTATTCATATATAACCCGTAGGAGTTATTCATATATAACCCCCAGGAGTTATTCATATATAACCCGTAGGAGTTATTCATATATAACCCGTAGGAGTTATTCATATATAACCC
>NW_019942957.1:98138-109392 GCF_002910315.2 Salvelinus sp. IW2-2015
CATGGAGAAGTTATTCATATATAACCCGTAGGAGTTATTCATATATAACCCACAGGAGTTATTCATATATAACCCATAGGAGTTATTCATATATAACCCATAGGAGTTATTCATATATAAACCCACAGGAGTTATTCATATATAACCCATAGGAGTTATTCATATATAACCCATAGGAGTTATTCATATATACCCATAGGAGTTATTCATATATAAACCCATAGGAGTTATTCATATATAACCCTAGGAGTTATTCATATATAACCCGTAGGAGTTATTCATATATAACCCACAGGAGTTATTCATATATAACCCGTAGGAGTTATTCATATATAACCCATAGGAGTTATTCATATATAACCCCCAGGAGTTATTCATATATAACCCACAGCAGTTATTCATATATAACCATAACCCATAGGAGTTATTCATATATAACCCCAGGAGTTATTCATATATAACCCATAGGAGTTATTCATATATAACCATAACCCATAGGAGTTATTCATATATAACCCATAGGAGTTATTCATATATAACCCGTAGGAGTTATCATATATAACCCACAGGAGTTATTCATATACAACCCATAGGAGTTATTCATATAACCCACAGGAGTTATTCATATACAACCCATAGAGTTATTCATATATAACCCGTAGGAGTATTCATATATAACCCGTAAGATTTATTCATATATAACCCATAGGAGTTATTTATATATAAACCACAGGAGTTATTCATATAAACCCGTAGGAGTTATTCATATATAACCCATAGGAGTTATTCATATATAACCCACAGGAGTTATTCATATATAACCCCAGGAGTTATTCATATATAACCCATAGGAGTTATTCATTATAACCCATAGAGTTATTCATATTATAACCCATAGGAGTTATTCATATATAACCCACAGGAGTTATTCATATATAACCCACAGGAGTTATTCATATATAAACCCACAGGAGTTATTCATATATAACCCGTAGAGTTATTCATATATAACCCATAGGAGTTATTCATATATAACCCATAGGAGTTATTCATATATAACCCACAGGAGTTATTCATATATAACCCGTAGGAGTTATTTATATACAGTATATAAAATATGGTATCTCCAGTTCTTGATTATATTTCAATAGTAAAAGTTAAGTTTAGAGCGATTTAATAATGAGCATAACGGATATTATTTGGGACAGAATAAAGGAACAAATGTGTGTGCGTAAGTCATTGTGAGTCCTGGTTAGTATTTCCCACTGCCCACTGACACACAACACACTAATCACGTGGTAAGCTTCAGTCTGAGGATCCGTCTCAAATAGAATCCTGTTCTCTATAGTGCACTACTTTTGATCACTTTTCTTATGTACCCTGTATGGACTTTTCTTATAGGACCTCGTGCACTACTTTTGACAAGTTTTCCTATGGGATCTGGTCAAAAGTAGTGCACTACTTTTTGGTCACTTTTCTTATGTACCTTGGTCAAAAGTAGTGCACTACTTTTTGGTCACTTTTCTTATGGATCCTGGTCAAAAGTAGTGGACTACAGAGAAAGTAGGGTGCCATTTCAGACACTACTAAAGTAAAGGTGTCACTACTAATGTCCAGTGGGTTTATCCAAACAGAATTGAGACGTAGAATAGGGTGGGGGAGAGTGGTTAGGAGTGTAAATCCATGGGTAGATAGGTCTATGTCAGGCCTGGTCTACGTGGTCCTCCCCATGAAACACAATGTGCAATGCAGTATTTTTTCCTCCATTGAAATAAGAACTAGACTGCACCATTTTGAGGGACAAAAAGTCATCCCTACAGGATATAGCTCAGGTCACACTGCCCCCTGCTGTTCGTAAACAGAAAATGCAGGCGATACAGAGACACTTCGGTCCACTCCACTCACGGAGCCAAGGCACCAAATGATTCATGAAATACTGCTGCATCATACATGCATGATTTCAATATGTCACTTAAGACCCATGAAATCTAGAGCAGCATTAACATGAAATGTGTCAAACTGTTAGTTACGTCAAGACAAAAACACGAATTGGCATTCGGTAATAGCGAGGTGTGGAAAATTGTGGGTTTAAATGTTATTTTCGTTTTTATCCGACCTTCAGCGTAAGACCCCACCCTGTGAGATATTTGTCAGTGAGAGGTCGGTCCACAAGAGAACTGACTCCAGAAAATGAATCATTCCAGAAGACAAATATAGATTTTCTGTCAACGCTTCATTGTAGTTGTACAGCTTTCCAGCATATACAATGTAAATGAGCCAGCCCCTAAAAGCTCGCCACTGAAATGGGAGTTCAGGACTGAAACTGAAATACTGAAAACCTGAAATAAACCCTTAAAATGACTGCAGCCACAACACAATGGGATTTGTGAAACAACAACTTTTGGAGGACCACTGATAGGACGAGACGTGAAGGAGGAGGAACCTGGGGAGGACCACTGATAAGACAAGACGAGAGGGAGGAGAAACAAAGAACTAACAGCAAGAACAACATGAGAGGAACGTAGAACATCATGAGGGGAACGTAGAATATCATGAGGGGAACGTAGAACATCATGAGGGGAACATAGAACATCATGAAGGGAACGTAGAACATCATGAGGGGAACGTAAAACAACATGAGGGGAACGTAGAACATCATGAGGGGAACGTAGAACATCATGAGGGGAACGTAGGAAACATCATGAGGGGAACGTAATAAACCAACTATGAGGGGACCGTAGAACATCAATGAGGGGAACGTAAAACAAACATGAGGGGGAAGTAGAACATCATGAGGGGAACGTAGAACAACATGAGGGGAACGTAGAACATCATGAGGGAACGGTAAACAACATGAGGGGAACGTAGAACATCATGAGGGAACGTAGAACAACATGAGGGGAACGTAGAATCATCATGAGGGAACGTAGAACATCATGAGGGGAACGTAGAACAACATTGAGGGAACGTAGAACACATGAGGGGAAACGTAGAACATCATGAGGGGAACGTAGATACACACATGAGGGGAACGTAGAACAAACATGAGGGGAACGTAGAACAACATGAGGGAAGTAGAACATCAAGAGGGGATACGGCTAGATACAACATGAGGGGAACGTCAGAACATCATGAGGGGGAACGTAGAAAACATAGGGACGTGAATTCGTAGAACATTCATGAGAGGGAACGTAGAACAACATGAGGGGAAACGTAGAAACATCATGAGGGGAAACTGAGGGGAACATAGACAGTCATGAGGGGAACGTAGAACATCATGAGGGGAACGTAGAAAATTGAGGAATCGTAGGAACAACATGAGGGGAACGTAGAAATCATGAGCGGTGAACGCGTGAGGGGAACGTAGAACATCATGAGGGGAACGTAGAACATACAATGAGGGGAACGTAGAACAACATGAAGGGGAACGTAGCAACATCATGAGGGGGAACATGAGGAGGAACGTAAACATCATGAGGGGAACGTAGAACATCATGAGGGGAAACGTAGCACATGTGGTGTTTGTACCTGGCTTTGGCTTACTAGGATATCTCCCTTTCCTGAAATGGGTACTTGCTGGGTAAATAGGAGATCACAGTTGCAGACACAGTGGGTGTCAGCGAACACACACACACACACACACAAGAGAGAGAGAGCGACACTTTGGGAGATGTTTAAAATGGTATTCTCAAAGGTCAACGCTCTCTTTTCTCACAGTCTCGCCTGTCACCTTAGCTTTGTGCATGAATCCAGGGCTATTGATCTGCAGGAACAAACGTCCTCTCACCGACGGGCAGACCGTTCAAATCACAAGCATGTTAGTGTGCGAGGACCCACTCAGAGGCAGCGCAACACGCACAAAGTGTTTGATAGGAGGGAGCTGGGTGGGGCTGGAGGGGCTGGGAGGGGGCTGAAGAGGGTGGGAGGGGGTGGAGGGGCTGGAGGGGGTGAGAGGGGGAAGGAGGGGGCTGGGAGGGGGCTGGGAGGGGGCGGGAAGAGGGCTGGGAGGGGGGCTGAAGAGGGGCTGGAAGGGGGGGTGAAGAGGGTGGGGAGGGTTGTGGGGGGCTGAAGAGGGGCTGGTGAGGGGCTGGGAGGGGGGCTGAAGAGGGCTGGGAGGGGGCTGAAGAGGGCGGGAGGGGGGGGGCTGAAGAGGGCGGGAGGGGCTGGGAGGGGGGGCGGAAGAGGGCTGGGAAGGGGGGGGGGGGCTGAAGAGGTTGAGGGGCTGGGGGTGATGAGGGCTGTGCTGAAGGGGGCTGGGAGGGGGCTGAAGAGGGCTGGAGGGGGCTGAAGAAGGGGCTGGGAGGGGGGCTGAAGAGGGTTGGTGGGGGCTGAAGAGCGGCTGGGAGTGGGCGTGAAGAGGGGGGCTGAAGAGGGCTGGGAGGGGGGCTGAAAGAAGGGTGGTGGCCTTGAGGCTGAGTTGGGCGAGAAGGTGGAGGCCCTAAGAGGGACAAGAGGATGATATCTGCTGTATGAAACTGTGAATCTGTTTGTGGTAAAGAAACAGTAGAGAGAGCGGGAGAGAGAGATGGTAGAGAGGGGGAGGGAGTAGAGAAGGAGGGGAGAGAGGAGGAGAGAGAGAGGAAGAGGCAAGGAGAGGGGAGAGATAGGGAGAGAGGGAGGAGAAGGAGAAGAGAGAAGTATCCCTCTCATTGTATGAGAATACTGTGTTTGAGCCGCTAAAAAGCCGAAAAAGCTTCCATCCAGCCCTTTTCCCTTGTTAATCCAAGCCAAATCACCAACCCCCGCAATGTACTTTTTTCAACAATGCTTTCTGGCGGCAGCCTATTTGATGCTCAATGTCCCTGTAAGACATCACTCGCCTCAAAGACAGATCTGCTCCCTTTTCTTTACTCAAACTTGATAAAGAGGCCTTTCCAACACAATGAACAGAAACGTCTCGCGTCTGGAGAACTATAGACTAGTCTCATAACACAGAGGTTTTGTGTTGTGGTATGTTTTTCTACCTTGACCTTAAACCTTTGGATGTGTTGGTGGACTCTCTGTATGTGAAATACATTTGAATTACTGTGATGTATTGAAAGATGTTTTAAAAACTGGTAAAAGTATAATCTTAATTTGGGACGTTTTTGGATTCCCTATCAATAAGTGAGACTATTGATCTGGATTTTATGTCCCGCTCTAGTCCAGTAATGGGAAAGATTAATATGATGACTCTGGATCTTTATGTCCCGCTCTAGTCCAGTATGGGAATGATGCAACATGAACGTTCGGTGTTTCTTTCCCATGTCCCGCTCTAGTCCAGTATGGGAAGATTACATCATCCCGCCCACTCATAGCTCAGATGGAGTAACCATGATGGACTCTGGTCTTTATGTCCCGCTCTATGCCAGTATGGGAGAAGATTCAATCATGTGAATTGACTGGGTTCTTTATGTCCTGCTCTAGTCAGTATGGAAGATTAATCATGATGACTCTGGGTTCTTTATGTCCCCGCTCTAGTGGTCAGTCTCCATACACTCTTTCAAAAACTGCCATTCACTAGTACCAATACCCTCGGGTTGCTGTTTAATTAGTGGCTTTGAAATTCTATGCTTGGTCAAGGATTTGTGAATAAGCAATTACTTCCTATATTATGTTGAAAACATAGAGATCCTATTAAATGACTTTGAGTGTTCTACAGTATGTGTAATTCTACGATTGAACGTTCATACAGTCCAGTGTAGCTGGACAAGGCTCTGGACAGACCTCACTCCAATTCCTCTTAACATCAACAAGTAAGAAAGAACAAAAATGAATCAGGAAATACAAGTTGTTGCGGGCAATATTGTTAAACTATGTTTTAGTTATCAACCACATTAACCTCCTCATGACACAAATGGTCTCATTTTGGTCCCCTTACCATCGATGTGAACCAACTGAAACCACGAACAGGGTTTGGTGAGTGAATGAATGAGACATCACCCCTCTTAATCACATTTTCTCTCCAAGGTGTTTCAGACACGTTCAAGAACCATTTCATATTCCGTACATTATTTCGTTTTAGTTTATTTCGGTGATTTGTAATGTAAGCAGAATAATGTTCTTCCTTATAGAGAAGGACATTCAACAAGCACAGCACTTACACAAAAGACTGATGATAAGCTGAGAGAAATTGATGATAAAAAGATTGTGGGGGATTTCTTGTTTGACTTCAGTGCGGCTTTTGACATTATCAATCATAGTCTGTTGCTGGAAAAATGTATGTGTTATGACTTAACACCCCCTGCTATATTGTGGATAAAGAGTTACCTGTCTAACGGTACACAGAGGGTGTTCTTTATTGGAAGCCTCTCCAAAAAAATCCAGGTTGAATCAGGAATTCCCCAGGGCAGCTGTCTAGGCACCTTACTTTTTTCAATCTTTACTAATGACATCAAATTATATCAAATCAAATCAAATGTTATTAGTCACATGCGTCGAATACAACAGGTGTATTCACCTTACAGTGAAATGCTTACTTACGAGCCCCTAACCAACAATGCAGTTAAAAAAATACAGATAAAAATAAGAGATAAAAGTAACAAATAATTAAAGATCAGCAGTGGAATAACAATAGGGGTGGGGCGCTTTAAATAGTCTGGGTAGCCATTTGACTAGATGTTCAGGAGTCTTATGGCTTGGGGGGTAGAAGCTCTTTAGAAGTCTCTTGGACCTAGACTTGGTCGCTGCAGTACTGCTTGCCTTGCAGTAGCAGAGAGAACAGTCTATGATTAGGGTGGCTGGAGTCTTTGACAATTTTTAGGGCCTTCCTCTGACACCGCCTGGTATAGAGGTCCTGGATGGCAGGAAGCTTGGCCCCAGTGATGTACTGGGCCGTTCGCACTATCCTCTGTAGTGCCTTGCGGTCGGAGGCCGAGCAGTTGCCATACCAGGCAGTGATGCAACCAGTCAGGACGCTCTCGATGGTGCAGCTGTAGAACCTTTTGAGGATCTGAGGACCCATTCCAAATCTTTTCGGTCTCCTGTGGGGGAATAGGTTTTGTCGTGCCCTCTTCACGACTGTCTTGGTGTGCTTGGACCATGTTAGTTTGTTGGTGATGTGGACACCAAGGAACTTGAAGCTCTCAACCTGCTCCACTGCAGCCCCGTCGATGAGAATGGGGGCGTGCTCGGTCCTCTTTTCCCTGTAGTCAACAATCATCTCCTTTGTCTTGATCACATTGAGGGAGAGGTTGTGGTCCTGGCACCACACGGCCAGGTCTCTGACCTCCTCCCATGCCACTGGCATTGAGTAAGGCCAGTGTGTCTATGTATGCGGATGACTCAACACTATACACGTCAGCTACTACAGCAACTGAAATCACTGCAAAACTTAACAAAGAGCTGCAGTTATTTTCAGAATGGGTGGCAAGGAATAAGTCAGTCCTAAATTGTTCGAAAACTAAAATCATTGTATTTGGGACAAATCATTCACTTAACCCTAAACCTCAACTAAATCTTGCAGTGAATAATGTGGAAATAATGTGGCCCTTGGATGTACACAGAGAGATAACATTATGCATGTCAATCTCTCCTGACTCAAAATGGAGGAGAGATTGACTGCATCACTACTTTACTATTTGTGTGAGGCATTGACATATTGAATGCTCTGAGCGGTCTGTTTGAACTACTGACACACAGCTCGGACACCCATACATACCCCACAAGACATGCCAACAGAGGTGTCTTCACAGTCCCCAAGTCCAGAACAGACAATGGGAGGCACACAGTACTACATAGAGCCGTGACTACATGGAACTCTATTCCACATGAAGTAACTCATGCCAGTAGTAAAATTAGGTTAAAACATATTGATAAAAATACACCTTATGGAACAGCAGGGACTGTGAAGAGACACAAACATAGACACATTCATACAAACACACAATAACATACACACTATACACACATGTACTCATGGATTATGTGTTATATATATGTGGTAGTAGAGTAGAGGCCTGAGAGCACACTCTTAATATGTTGTGAAATATGTTATAAATATATTGCAATGTTTTTAAAATGTATAACTGAATAAATTTCAGAAAGAGTAGCTGAGTAGCTGCTACCTTGGCAGGAACTAAAGGAACTAATGGGGAACCATCATAAATACAAATACGAATACAAAACAGCTTCTACGAAACACATCAAAATGACCAACCTTTAGCTGTGCGGTGCACACATAGCATCTCTAGTCAGTCCTGTTATAGAGAACACATAGCATCTCTAGTCAGTCCTGTTATAGAGAACACATAAATCCTAGTCGTCTGTTATAGAGAACCATAAAACTTAGTCGTCCTGTTATAGAAGAAACACTAGCATCTTCTAGTCAGTCTGTTATAGAGAACACATAGCATCTTAGTCATTCCTGTTATAGAGAACATAACATCTCTAGTCAGTCCTGTTTAGAGCACAATGCATCTTAATCAGTCCTGTTATAGAGAACAATAGCATCTCTAGTCATATCCTGTATCGAGAGAACACATAACATCTTTAGTCAGTCTGTTATAGAGAAACATAAGATCTTTAATCAGTCCTGTTATAGAGAACACATAGCATCTTTATCAGTCCTGTTATAGAGAACACTAGCTCTTTAGTCAGTCTGTTATAGAGATCAAAGCATCTTTAATCGTCTGTTATAGAGAACACATAGCATCTCTAGTCATTCCTGTTATAGAGAACACATAACATCTTTAGTCAGTCCTGTTATAGAGAACACATAATCTTTAATCAGTCCTGTTATAGAGAACAATAGCATCTTTAATCAGTCCTGTTATAGAGACACATAACATTCTAGTCATTCTGTTATAGAGAACACATAACATCTTTAGTCAGTCCTGTTATATAGAGAACACATAGCATCTTTATCAGTCCTGTTATAGAGAAACACATAGCATCTTTATCAGTCCTGTTATAGAGAACACATAACATCTCTAGTCAGTCCTGTTATAGAGAAACATAGCATCTCTAGTCCTCTGTTATAGAGAACACATAGCATCTTAGTCAGTCTGTTATAGAGAACACATACAGTCTTTAGTCAGTCCTGTTATAGAGAACACACAGCACTCTTAGTCAGTCCTGTTATAGAGAACACAACATCTCTAGTCAGTCCTGTTTATAGAGAACACAAGCATCTTAGTCAGTCCCTGTTATAGAGAACACAAGCATCTCTAGTCAGTCCTTTATAGACACATGCATCTTATCAGTCCTGTTATAGAACGAAAAGATCTTTAGTCAGTCCTGTATAGAGAACACATAAATCTCAGTCAGTCCTGTTATAGAGAACACTAGCATCTCTAGTCAGTCCTGTTATAGAGAACACATACATCTCTGTCAGTCCTGTTTAGGAGAACATAACATCTCTAGTCAGTCTGTTATTAGAGAACACATAATCTCTTAGTACAGTCCTGTTATAGAGAACAATAGCACTCTAGTCAGTCCTGTTATGAGAAACATACATCTCTAGTCAGTCCTGTTATAGAGAAACATAGCATCTCTAGTCAGTCCTGTTATAGAGAACACTAGCATCTCTAGTCAGTCCTGTTATAGAGAACACATAGCATCTCTAGTCAGTCCTGTTATAGAGAACACATAATCTCTAGTCAGTCCTGTTATAGAGAACCATAACATCTTCTAGGTCAGTCCTGTAATTATAGAGAACATACATTCTAGTCAGTCCTGTTAAATAGAGAACAAGACATGCTCTCTAATCAGTCCTAGTGTATAGAGAACACATAACATTTAGTCCTAGTCCTGTTATAGGAGACACATAAGATTCCTCTAGTCATCCGTTTATAGAGAACACATAACATCTCTAGTCAGTCCTGTTATAGAGAACACATAACATCTCTAGTCAGTCCTGTTATAGAGAACACAGCATATTTTATCAGTCCTGTCAAATGGATCAAATTGGAATAGCAGTCCAAACAAAGTATCCCCCTTAGCCGTGACCATGGCATTAAAGCAAAGAAGAGGGAGAAAGTGTTTTTCCTTTCATCGAACGCCGCACTACAACATGTATATGGGATGTGTCCCAAATGGCACCCTATTCCCTATGTAGTGCACTACTTTAACCAGAGTCCTATGGTAGTGCACTATGTAGGGAATAGGGGCCATTAGGGACACACACACAGCCGCTCTCCTTGAAAGCAGAGAAAAAATATTTACAATCAGAGACAGAAGTGAATAACACTCAACAAATGTCAAACAAATGACAAAATAGAAGTCCAATTTACCTTTTTTTTTTTTTTTGCACAGATAGACTCATTTCGACTTTCTCTCCAGATCAGTTGAATGACTCACTTTTGTCATGTTTACAGCCAGTTCTGCTGGACAAATTCAGATTCAGAACTGTTGTTCAAGATCGCCATCATGTGGCAATGGAGAATATAATTAATTCATAATACTTGTTAATTCCTAAATTTAGTCTGATAAAACAGGTGTCTGTTCTGTAGACTAGTTCTACACCGCTGTTACTAGCTGTCTTGAAATACCAATTCTGTGGTTAGAGTGTCTGCCCTGAGATTGGAAGGTTGGGAGTTCGATCCCTGGCCGAGTCATTCCAAAGACTGTAAAAATGTGACCCGATGTGTCTCTCTGCTTGTTACTCATCATTAAGGAGATGGATTAGGGGCAAGGCCCTGCAATAGGCAGGGGATGTACTTGTACATCAAGCTACCTCTGGCTACAGAAACAGGTGATAGGGCCACTGATCCTATGAGCTGTTCTGGCTCACACAAGCCAAAGCTACTTACTAAAAAATACTTAAAATACTGTTACATTTGAGAGGAAAAAGGAGAATTTATTGATAGGAAAAGGAGGGTGTGTTGGAATATGTTTCTCAACAATTCAATTTTTTAAATAATCCTAGTGCTTCCAGGCCCAGGAAAGGCAACTAATACAAGGGTAAGTAGTGTGTGTCTTTCTAAGTTAAAGATGGTTAACAACAAGAAATCATCAAGGCATGAAAGACAAAATAATCTTCTGTGCTGTATTAGTCACATGTTCCGTTATCCTTCAGATAAAGACCTATATAATGTCTGTTTAGTGTGTGTTTGTACATGTATTGACCTGCGTGTCCCAGCCATAACCATAGACTGGCAGTATTAGACAGATGACAAAATGGCAGAGTACTGCAGGCCCACCTTTTACTGCAGTACCCTATATATCCAGTAGGGGGCGGCATATCCCTTCAGTTTTCTGGCAGAGTACTACAGGGCCATGTGTTGTTGCAGTATCCTATATATCCAGTAGGGGGCGATATATCCCTTCAGTTTTC
>NW_019942957.1:109926-117681 GCF_002910315.2 Salvelinus sp. IW2-2015
GTTTCTGGCGATGTACACAGGGCCATGTGTTGTTTGCAGTACCCTATATATCAGTAGGGGGCGGTATATCCCTTCAGTTTTTGGCAGAGTACTACAGGGCCATGTGTTGTTGCAGTATCCTATATATCCAGTAGGGGGCGATATATTCCCTTCAGTTTTCTTCGCAGAGTTCCTACATGTCCACGTTTTGCGTGCAGTCTCCCTATATATCCAGTAGGGGACGGTATATCCCTTCAGTTCTCGGGCAGAGTACTACAGGGCCATGTGTTGTTGCAGTATCCTATATATCCAGTAGGGGGCGGTATAACCCTTCAGTTCTCTCTCCTCTCTCTCTCTTCTTTCTTGTCTGAACTATTTGACCTACTTTCAATGTCTGGAACATTGTGTCCTAAACTATTGCGCTCACAAACACACAGGCACACACACGTGCACTCAGACAGTCAAAAACGGTTTGTGGCCAACTACTAAAAGGGAACGAGTCTTGTAGTACATTTTTCAGATTGCTCGTGCCCAGATAAGGCTACGTGTGAAAAGTAATGTTATTTTCCAAACCAAAATCCTGCAGCTCAGTTCATTCTTTCAGACATTCATTATGGTAATAGGAGGCAATAAGAACCAGAATATATGTGGAACACTGCTGAATCATCCCAATGTACTATAGCTAACATTATTAATATAATTCTATAACGCGTATCATTTAATCTGTTTCTTTATGAAAGAACACTTGTCGTAACGATGACCTGTATTCAGTGTTTTGCGTTCTGAAATATAGACGGTGAAGTTGGCAGATTCAAGTTTTTATACATTTTCCACACTCAACACACAAGTAGAGAGGATAACTGTGTAACTTGTGCACAATATAATCCATTGGATTAGCTATCAAATCGAGCCAGATACACTGTGTAGAGGATATGAGCCATTGGATTAGCTATCAAATCAAGACAGATCCACTGGATATGAGCCATTGGATTAGCTATTAAATCGAGACAGATACACAGTGTGGAGGACCTCAGACTAGATATACAAATTCTAAAACCTGTTCCAGGGTATAATTTGGGAGCTCTTGTGGTGTGTGCTGTACATGCTTTTACAGTGAGAAGAGGTGACTTTGTGTACTATGAGACATATTTAACAGCAATCTACTTTTCTTGAGAGTGTCACAATGTGTAGCATGCTGGTTTCAGCTCCAGTACAGCAGGTTACGTGTGTAACCGTTTCTGAATGAGGGGAGACATCTGCTGCCAGGACATTGTGTTGTGTGTGTATTCAGTTGAAGTTGGAAGTTTACATCCACTTCGGAAGGAGTCATTAAAACTCGTTTTTTCAGCCACTCCACAAATTTCTTGTTAACAAACTATAGTTTTGGCAAGTCGGTTAGGATATCTATTTTGTGCATGACACAAGTCAATTGTTAACAGACAGATTATTTCACTTATAATTCACTGCATCACAATTCCAGTGGGCCAGAAGTTTACATACACTACGTTGACTGTGCCTTTAAACAGCTTGGTCAATTCCAGAAAATGATGTCATGGCTTTAGAAGCTTCTGATAGGCTAATTGACATAATTTGAGTCAATTGGAGGTGTACCTGTGAATGTATTTCAAGGCCTACCTTCAAACTCAGTGCCTCTTTGCTTGACATTATGGGAAAATCAAAAGAAATCAGCCAAGACCTCAGAAAAAAAATTGTAGACATCCACAAGTCTGGCTCATGGGAGCAATTTCCAAACACCTGATGGTAGAATCTGTACAAACAATAGTACGCAAGTATAAACACCATGGGATCAAGCAGCCGTCATACCGCTCAGGAAGGAGACGCGTTCTGTCTCCTAGAGAGGAACGTACTTCGGTGCGAAAAGTGCAAATCAATCCCAGAACAACAGCAAAGGACCTTGTGAAGATGCTGGTGGAAACAGGTACAAAAGTAGCTATATCCACAGTAAAACGAGTCCTATATCGACATGACTTGAAAAGCTGCTCAGCAAGGAATAAGCCACTGCTCCAAAACCGCCATAAAAAAGCCAGATTATGGTTTGCAACTGCACATGGGGACAAAGATGGTACTTTTTGGAGAAATGTCCTCTGGTCTGAGGAAACAAAAATAGAACCGTTTGGCCATAATGACCATCGTTATGTTTGGAGGAAAAAGGGGGATGCTTGCAAGCCGAAGACCACCATCCCAACCGTGAAGCACGGGGGTGGCAGCATCATGTTGTGTGGGTGCTTTGCTGCAGGAGGGACTGGTGCACTTCACAAAATAGATGGCATCATGAAGATTGGCAATTATGTGGATATATTGAAGCAACATCTCAAGACATCAGTCAGGAAGTTAAAGCTTGGTCGCAAATGGTTTCTTCAGCTGGACAATGATCCCAAGCATACTTACAAAGTTGTGGCAACATGGCTTAAGGACAACAAAGTCAAGGTATTGTAGTGGCCATCACAAAGCCCTGACCTCAATCCTATAGAAAAATTTGTGGGAAGAACTGAAAAAGCATGAGTGAGCAAGGAGGCCTACAAACCTGACTCAGTTACACCAGCTCTGTCAGGAGAATGGGCCAAAATTCACCCAATTATTGTGGGAAGCTTGTGGAAGGCTACCCGAAACGTTTGACCTAAATTAATCAATTTAAAGGCAATGCTACCAAATACTAATTGAGTGTATGTAAACGTCCGACCCACTGGGAATGTGATGAAAGAAAATAAAAGCTGAAAATAATCATTCTCTCTACTATTATTCTGACATTTCACATTCTTAAAATAAAGTGGTGATCCTAACTGACCTAAAACAGGGAATCTTTACTCGGATTAAATGTCAGGAATTGTGAAAAACTGAGTTTAAATGTATTTGGCTAAAGTGTATGTAAACTTCCGACTTCAACTGCATGTGTACGTGCATGTGTGTGTTGACTATTACTGGTGTTAACAGTAGTCAGCATGGTGTGTTGACAATACTGTGTTAACAGTAGATCAGCATGGTGTGTTGACTATACTGGTGTTAACAGTAGATCAGCATGGTGTGTTGACTATACTGGTGTTAACAGTAGATCAGCAGGGTGTGTTGACTATAACTGGTGTTTAACAGTAGATCAGCAGGGTGTGTTGACTATACTGGTGTTAACAGTAGATCAGCAGGGTGTGTTGACTATACTGGTGTTAACAGTAGATCAGCAGGGTGTGTTGACTATACTGGTGCAGGTAGCGGTATGAAGTACTGCTGTGATGCAGTATTGTTTTCAGTAGTTCCTATAGACTTAACACCCAAATTAAACAAAGGCCTTAATTCAATCAGCTCAAGCGTTAAGCGGCGATAGCAGACACCCGTAAAGCAGATGTTACGGCGGTGGTCGGAGGCGGAACTGCGTTGGAGCCGGCAAATCACTGAGCTGCTGCTACTGCGATCATTTTCATGAAGCCACACCCACGTTGCGTTAGAAGATCAGAAAGAGAAAGTGTAGGTTTTATATAAGTATAGACGGCCCACCTCACACACCTTCAAAACAACCACTAGGTGGATGTCAGCGGTGAAGAAGGGATTTACTCTCCACCAGTAAGGTGGTGTTGGTGGTCACGTAGCTATTGTACTCATTGTGTGTGTGTGTGTGTGTTGGTTGTGTGTGTGTGTGTGTGTGTGTGGTGTGTGTGTGTGTGTGTGTGTGTGTGTGTGGTGTGTGGTGTGTGGTGTGTGGTGTGTGTGTGTGCACGTGCGCGTGTGTGCGTGTGTGCATGCGTGTGTGTGTGTGTGTGTGTGTGTGTGTGTGTGTGTGCGTGCATATGTGTGTGTGTGTGTGTGTGTGTGTGTGTGTGTGTGTTGTGTGTGTGTGTGTGTGTGTGGTGTGTGTGTGTGTGTGTGTGTGTGTGTGTGTGTGTGTGGTGTTGTGTGTGTGTGTGTGTGTGTGTGTGCGTCATATGTTGTGTGTGTGTGTGTGTGTGTGTGTGTGTGTGTGTGTGTGTGTGTGGTGTGTAAGTATATGTGAATGTGCTCCTGCTCGTGTATGTGTGTATGTGTGTTTTACCCACCTCACGTGTCGCTTACTGTTCAAAGTGAAAGCAGTGATGTTCATTTCAGTACAAGTTGGTCCTCAACTCAGTGGGTTTTTAAACGAGGAAGCAGCCTCCCGGGCCACAACCAACAACCAACAACAATACACCAGACATGGTCTGTGTGCAATTACGTGAATCAATCCTTAAAGGTACTTTGTGGAACATCCCTGGACTAGGCAATACTCCAAATGTGTCCAACAGTTCATGTGATTATTACCTTGTGTTCTGATAAGACGTTCTAAAACGAGCATCATAAACATTCCAACCGGAACATTCCGCAGGCTGTTCTGTTTCACTTCTTCTGTAGGTCCAGAGGACAATCACCAGGCACATGGTGGCAGTGGAGTACGGATAGATGTCCAGAACATTCCATAAAGCAGGAGCACTCGTTGATTTTCGACTACCAGGGTGTGGTCTTCAAATGTTTTACGTGATGTACACAAGTACGTCATTAGAGAGTCAAATCATGGACTCCATAGAGGATAGGTTAAATCAAGGACTGCATCCCAAATGGTACCCCTATTTCCTTTATAGTTCAGATTGTGCTCTGGTCAAAAGCTGTGCACTATGCAGGGAATAGGGTGTCATTTTGGGACGTAGGCCTAGTTCCTCACAGTGTCCTTTACTGGGAAGATTCTTACCGTAAATCCATGTCATGTTTATAACACCTCATTGGTCCTGTGTGAATTACAGGCAGATGAACAGAAAGTCTACGATGTGAACTTGCTGTCCAACAGAGTACTGGTGTGCTCTGTTGTCCTGTGACTGGAAGCCTTATTAAGGACCACCTACACCATGGCCGTTGTAGAGGAAGTACACAGGAACCACATGAGTGTTTATGAAGGTCCTGATTTCTATAAGAAACATTTTCTAAAAAGTATAAATGCAAGAAAAGGGGAGTGGTTTTTGACCAGTTTATTTTCTGGTTTAATTGAACAGACAGTGAGAGATGTTTGACAGTGAGAGATGTTTGACAGTGAGAGATGTTTGACAGTGAGAGATGTTTGACAGTTGGAAGTTTAACAGTGAGAGATGTTTGATGACAGTTAGAGATGTTTGACAGTGAGAGATGTTTGACAGTGAGAGAATGGTTTGACAGTGAAGAATGTTTGACAGTGAGAGATGTTTGACAGTGAGAGATGTTTGAACAGTTGAGATGTTGACAGTGAGAGATGTTTTGACACGTAGAGATGTTTGACAGTTGGAGAGTTTGACAGTGAGAGATGTTTGACAGTGAGAGATGTTTGAACAGTGAAGAGATGTTTGACAGTGAGAGATGTTTGACAGGTGAGAGATTGTTTGACAGTGAGAGATGTTTGACAGTGAGAGATGTTTTGAAGTGAGAATGTTTGACAGTTGGAAAGTTTGACAGTGAGAGATGTTTGACAGTTGGAAGTTTGACAGTGAGAGATGTTTGACAGTTGGAAGTGTAACAGTGAGAGGATGTTTGACAGTGAGAGATGTTTGACAGTGAGAGATGTTTGACAGTGAGAGATGTTTGACAGTTGGTAGTTTAACAGTGAGAGATGTTTGACAGTGAGAGATGTTTGACAGTGAGAGATGTTTGACAGTGAGAGATGTTTGACAGTGAGAGATGTTTGACAGTTGGAAAAGTTTGACAAGTGAGAGATGTTTGACATTGGAGTTTAACAGTGAGAGATGTTTGACAGTTGGAAGTGTAACATTGAGAGATGTTTGACAGTGAGAGATGTTTGACAGTAGAGATGTTTGACAGTGAGAGATGTTTGACAGTGAGAGATGTTTGACAGTGAGAGATGTTTGACAGTGAGAGATGTTTGACAGTGAGAGATGTTTACAGTTGGAAGTTTTAACAGTTAGAGATGTTTGACAGTTAGAGATGTTTTGAACAGTGAGAGATGTTTGACAGTGAGAGATGTTTGACAGTGAGAGATGTTTGACAGTTGAAGTTTAACAGTGAGAGATGTTTGACAGTTAGAGATGTTGACAGTTGGAAGTTTAACAGTTAGAGATGTGTGACAGTGAGAGATGTTTGACAGTGAGAGATGTTTGAAAGTGAGAGATGTTTGACAGTTGGAAGTTTGACAGTGAGAGATGTTTGACAGTGAGAGATGTTTGACAGTGAGAGGATGTTTGACAGTGAGAGATGTTTGACAGTGAGAGATGTTTGACAGTGAGAGATGTTGACGTGAGAGTGTTTGCAGTGGAGTGTTGACAGTGAGAGATATTTTGACAGTTGGAAGTTTGACAGTGAGAGATGTTTGACAGTTGGAAGTTTAACAGTGAGAGATGTTTTGACAGTTAGAGATGTGTGACAGTGAGAGATGTTTGACAGTGAGAGATGTTTGACAGTGAGAGATGTTTGACAGTTGGAAGTTTAACAGTGAGAGATGTTTGAGTAGAGATGTGTGACAGTGAAGATGTTTGACAGTGAGAGATGTTTGACAGTGAGAGATGTTTGACAGTGAGAGATGTTTGACAGTGAGAGATGTTTGACAGTTGGAAGTTTGACAGTGAGAGATGTTTGACATGAGGATGTTTGACAGTGGAGATGTTTGACAGTTGGAGTTTTGACAGTGAGAGATGTTTTGACAGTTGGAAGTTTGACAGTGAGAGATGTTTGACAGTGAGAGATGTTTGACAGTTTGGAAGTTTGACAGTGAGAGATGTTTGAACAGTGAGAGATTTTTGACAGTGAGAGATGTTTGACATGAGAGAATGTTTGACAGTGAGAGATGTTTGACAGTGGAGTTTAACAGTGAGAGATGTTTGACAGTTGGAAGTGTAAACAGTGAGAGATGTTTGACAGTGAGAGATGTTTGAACAGTGAGAGATGTTTACAGTGAGAGATGTTTGAACAGTGAGAATGTTTGACAGTTGGAGAGTGTTTGCAGTGAGAGATGTTTGACAGGTGAAGATTGTTTGACAGTGAGAGATGTTGACAGTGAGAGATGTTTGACAGTGAGAGATGTTTGACAGTGAGAGATGTTTGACAGTGAGAGATGTTTGACATTGGAAGTTTAACAGTTAGAGATGTTGACAGTTAGAGATGTTTGACAGTTGAGAGATGTTTGACAGTGAGAGAATGTTTGACAGTGAGAGATGTTGACAGTTGGATGTTTAACAGTGGAGATGTTGACAGTTGGAAGTTTACAGTGAGAGATGTTTGACAGTTGGAAGTTTAACAGTTAGAGGATGTTGTGACAGTGAGAGATGTTTGACAGTGGAGAGATGTTTGACAGTGAGAGATGTTTGACAGTGAGAGATGTTTGACAGTGAGAGATGTTTGAGACAGTGAGAGATGTTTGACAGTTAGAGATGTTTTTGACAGTGAGAGATGTTTGACAGTGGAGAGATGTTTTGACAGTGAGAGATGTTTGAACAGTTAGAGATGTTTGACAGTGAGAGATGTTTGACAGTTAGAGATGTTTTGACAGTGAGAGATGTTTGACAGTGGAGAGATTGTTGACAGTGAGAAGATGTTTGACAGTGTAGAGGATGTTTGACAGTGAGAGATGTTTGACAGTGAGAGATGTTTGACAGTGGAGAGATGTTTGACAGTTAAGAGAGTTTTGACAGTGAGAGATGTTTGGACCAGTTAGAGATGTTTTGACAGTGAGAGATGTTTTGACAGTGAAGAGATGTTTAACAGTGAGAGATGTTTGACAGTTGGACAGTGTTTACAGTGAGATGTGACAGTGAGAATGTTTGACAGTGGAAGATGTTTTGA
>NW_019942957.1:119823-127984 GCF_002910315.2 Salvelinus sp. IW2-2015
GATGTTTGACAGTTGGAAGTTTAACAGTTAGAGATGTGTGACCAGTGAGAGATGTTTGACAGTGAGAGATGTTTTACAGTAGAGAGTTTGACAGTTGGAAGTTTGACAGTGAGAGATGTTTTGACAGTGAGAGAAGTGTTGACAGTGGAGAGATGTTTGACAGTGAGAGATTTTGACAGTGAGAGATGTTTGACAGTGAGAGATGTTTGACAGTGAGAGATGTTTGACAGTGAGAGATGTTGACAGTGAGAGATATGTGACAGTGGAAGTTTGACAGTGAGAGATGTTTGACAGTTGGAAGTTTAACAGTGAGAGATGTTTGACAGTTAGAGATGTTTGACAGTGAGAGATGTTTGACAGTGAGAGATGTTTGACAGTGAGAGTAGTTTGACAGTTGGAAGTTTAACAGTGAGAGATGTTTGACAGTTAGAATGTGTGACAGTGAGAGAGTTTGACAGTGCAGAGATGTTTGACAGTGAGAGAGTTTGACAGTGAGAGATGTTTGACAGTGAGAGATGTTTGACAGTTGGAGAGTTTGACAGTGAGAGAGATGTTTGACAGTGAGAGATGTTTGACAGTGAGAGATGTTTGACAGTTGGAAGTTTGACATTGAGAGAATGTTTGACAGTTGGAAGTTTTGACAGTGAGAGATGTTTGACAGTGAGAGATGTTTGACAGTTGAGAAGTTTGACAGTGAGAGATGTTTGACAGTGAGAGATGTTTGAACAGTGAGAGATGTTTGACATGAGAATGTTTGACAGTGAGAGATGTTTGACAGGTGGAAGTTTAACAGGGAGAGATGTTTGACAGTTGAAGTGTAGACAGTGAGAGATGTTTGACAGTGAGAGATGTTTGACAGTGAAGAGAGTGTTTGACAGTGAGAGATGTTTGACAGTGAGAATGTTGACAGTTGGAATGTAACAGTGAGAGATGTTTGACAGTGAGAGATGTTTGACAGTGAGAGATGTTTGACAGTGAGAGATGTTGACAGTGAGAGATGTTGACAGTGAGAGATGTTTGACATGAGAGATGTTGACAGTTGGAAGTTTAACAGTTAGAGATGTTTGACAGTTAGAGATGTTGTGACAGTGAGAGATGTTTGACAGTGAGAGATGTTTGACAGTGAGAGATGTTTGACAGTGGAAGTTTACAGTGAGAGAGTTGACGTGTGGAAGTTTAACAGTGAGAGATGTTTGACAGTTGGAGTTTAACAGTTAGAGATGTGTGACAGGAGAGATGTTTGACAGTGAGAGATGTTGACAGTGAGAGATGTTTGACAGTGAGAGATGTTTGACAGTGAGAGATGTTTGACAGTGAGAGGATATGTTTGACATTAGAGATGTTTGACAGTGAGGAGATGTTTGAACAGTGAGAGATGTTTGACAGTGAGAGATGTTTGACAGTTTAGAGATGTTTGACAGTGAGAGATGTTTGACAGTTAGAGATGTTTGACAGTGAGAGATGTTTGACAGTGAGAGATGTTTGACAGTGAGAGATGTTTGACAGTTAGAGATGTTTGACAGTGAGAGAGATGTTTGACAGTGAGAGATGTTGACAGTGAGAGATGTTTGACAGTTAGAGATGTTTGACAAGTGAGAGATGTTTGACAGTTTAGAGATGTTTGACAGTGAGAGATGTTTGACAGTGAGAGGATGTTTAACAGTGAGAGATGTGTTGACAGTTGAGTTTAACAGTTAGAGATGTGTTGACAGTGAGAGATGTTTGACAGTGAAGAGATGTTTGACAGTGAGAGATGTTGACAGTGAGAGAGTAGTAATATAGACAGTGAGAATGTTTGACAGTGAGAGATGTTGACAGTTGAGATGATGAGAGTTTGACAGTGAGAGATGTTTGACAGTGAGAGATGTTTGACAGTGAGAGATGTTTGACAGTGAGAGATGTTTGACAGTGAGAGATGGAGTTGACAGTTAGAGATGTTGGACAGTTGAGAGATGTTGACAGTGAAGAGATGTTTTTGACAGTGAGAAGGATTGTATTGACAGTGAGAGATGTTTGACAGTGAGGATGTTTGACAGTGAGAGATGTTTTGACAGTGAGAGATGTTTGACAGTGAGAGATGTTTGACAGTGAGAGATGTTTGACAGTGAGAGATGTTTGACAGTGAGAGATGTTTGACAGTGAGAGATGTTGGACAGTGAGAGATGTTTGACAGTGAGAGATGTTTGACAGTTGGAATTTTGACAGTGAGAGATGTTTGACAGTTGGAAGTTTGACAGTGTCAAAGAGCAGTTGGCCATATTTAACCCCAGGCCTTGAAAACTCCCACAGAGCCGAACACCACACAAGGGTTAAACATTTGGATCACACATTTTTTTTATCTCAATTGACCCCCTTTTTAAGATCCTTGACCACCTTCTATTTTAGAGGGAACACCAAATATCTGTCGAAAGACACGGTGATTATATAACACACTGGTGGACTACAGAATCAAGGTCTTTGATATCAAGTCAATGTTCTAGAACATAAAACAGGACATTGGAACTCGGCTGCTACAGTACAGCAGCCAGCTTCACCTCAAAGAACCCTGGGTAACAGTGGAACTTCTGACTCTGCAGGCCCCTGTGTTATCATTCACTAACATACACTACTGTGACCTGATGAGATCCACAGGGCAGGGGCTGTAGTGTTCTTATAAGCCACAGAGTTATTGTAAGCAGAAGTGTTGTTTATGATCATGTGCCATTGGTTCGGATTTAGCAGACGTATATTTTTATAACTTAGAAGTACACCATAGTACGGTGAGTTAGGTCGGTAGAAGGCTCATTGTCCTAATTACAGCAATATTCTGTTCTCTCCTATCAGAGATTCTGTAATTCAGTGAAGATGTTAAATCTCCTGACATACCCTTTATTGTTTTGATTACAAAAGTGACCTTGTAAGAGAGTTTGTCACAATTAGCAAATGTACCATTGCCGCAGCACAGGCATTTAGAAAAGTAAGAAATGACATTTTAACACACATTTCAACACACTCAGTTGTAGCCTAAGTGCTGAATGTTCTGTCCCTGACATAGCTTTTGCTGTTTTGGTTCCTAACATGTTGAGTGAAGAGGACACTGGTCTGGTGTGGATGACGATGAGGATAATTATTGGGGGCGTTAGATGTCTTCTGAGGACAAGAGAAGCGTTATGAGGGGGTTGTGTTGCGAGGCAGAGAGATCTTGATATAGGACGCACTTGCACTGGGCTGTATGATATGTGTGTGTGTGTGTTTGTGTGTGTTTGTGTGTAATGTGCTGTAGACAGCGTCTTATCTACTGAACATACTGACTTCAACACAGAAGGTCATGTGTAATGTCCCTGTGAAAAACGTGTTTTTTTTCAGAAGTCAACTATGCCAAGCCAGAACATCACAACAACAAGTGGGCACGGCTTGATTATGATCTGGACACTATTAATGCATTCCAAATGGCACCCTATTCCCTATTTACTATATCCCTAGGGATAGGGCCCTGGTCAAAAGTAGTGCACTAACTAGAGAATAGGGTGCTATTTGGAACTCTATTCTGTTTTTTAATGCTGCCTCAACAACTGCTGGCATCAAAAAACAAACAAACTTTTGTTCACACCAGACAAGGAAACGTTACGTAAGAGTCTGCATCCAATGACGTATAAACAGTGTTTTTAATCCCTTGGCGGTTTAAGAATGACTTGCTCCGATGGTATGATTGCACATTTGTACACTTGCACGCAAAATAGTGTTGTGCTAGTTGTGAAATAACCACATTTGTTAAGTTGTTAGGACAGCTTCAGTGTTCACAGCATTGTGTGACAGACAACACTACTCCCCTAACCCTGAACCATGCAGGTGCGGGGCCAGGACAACACTACTCCCTAACCCTAAACATGCAGGGTGGCAGACAACACTACTCCCCTAACCCTGAACCATGCAGGGTGGCCGACAACACTACTCCCCTAACCCTAAACCATGCAGGTGGCAGACAACACTACTCCCCTAACCCTAAACCATGCAGGTGACAGACAACACTACTCCCCTAACCCTGAACCATGCAGGTGACAGACAACACTACTCCCCTAACCCTAAACCATGCAGGTGGCAGACAACACTACTCCCCTAACCCTGAACCATGTAGGTGACAGACAACACTACCCCTAACCCTAAACCATGCAGGTGGCAGACAACACTACTCCCCTAACCCTAAACCATGCAGGTGGCAGACACACTACTCCCCTAACCCTAAACCATGCAGGAGGCAGACAACACTACTCCCCTAACCCTAAACCATGCAGGTGACAGACAACACTACTCCCTAACCCTAAACCATGCAGGTGGCCAGGACTTATTCTTTACAGAGGCCTAAACCATGCAGGAGGCAGACAACACTATCCCCTAACCCTAAACCATGCAGGTGACAGACAACACTATCCCTAACCCTAAACCATGCAGGTGGCCAGGACTTATTCTTTACAGAGGCCTAAACCATGCAGGAGGCAGACAACACTACTCCCTAACCTAAACCATGCAGGAGGCAGACAACACTACTCCCCTAACCCTAAACCATGCAGGTGACAGACAACACTACTCCCCTAACCCTAAACCATGCAGGTGACCGACAACACTACTCCCCTAACCCTAAAACCATGCAGGAGGCTGAGACTTATTCTTTACAGAGGCCTAAACCATGTAGCCAGGACGTATTCCTTACAGTGGCCTAAACCATGCAGGTGTCCAGGACTTATTCCTTACAGTGGCCTAAACCATGTAGCCAGGACGTATTCCTTACAGAGGCCTAAACCATGTAGCCAGGACGTATTCTTACAGAGGCCTAAACCATGCAGGTGGCCAGGACTTATTCTTTACAGAGGGCCTAAACCATGTAGCCAGGACGTATTCCTTACAGTGGCCTAAACCATGCAGGAGGCCAGGACTTATTCCTTACAGTGGCCTAAACCATGCAGGAGGCCAGGACTTATTCCTTACAGTGGCCTAAACCATGCAGGAGGGCAGGACTTATTCCTTACAGAGGCCTAAACCATGCAGGTGGCCAGGACTTATTCCTTGCAGAGGCCTAAACCATGCAGGGAGCTGGGACTTATTCCTTACAGAGGCCTAAACCATGTAGCCAGGACTTATTCCTTACAGTGGCCTAAACCATGCAGGAGGGCTGGGACTTATCCTTGCAGAGGCTAAACCATGCAGGAGGCTGGGACTTATTCCTTGCAGAGCCTAAACATGCAGGAGGCTGGACTTTTCTTATAGAGGCCTAAACCATGCAGGAGGCTGGGACTTATTCCTTATAGAGGCCTAAACCATGCAGGAGGCTGGGACTTATTCCTTTATAGAGGCCTAAACCATGCAGGAGGCTGGGACTTATTCCTTATAGAGGCCTAAACCATGCAGGAGGCTGGGACTATTTCCTTATAGAGGCCTAAACCATTGCAGGAGGCTGGGACTTATTCCTTGCAGAGGCCTAACATGCAGGAGGCTGGGACTTATTCCTTGCAGAGGCCTAAACCCCATGCAGGAGGCTGGGACTATTCTATAGAGGGCCTTAAACCATGCAGGAGCTGGGACTTATTCCTTATAGAGGCCTAAACCATGCAGGAGGCTGGGACTTTATTCCTTATTAGAGGCCTAAAACCATGCAGGAGGCTGGGACTTATTCCTTATAGAGGCCTTAAACCATGCAGGAGGCTGGGACTTATTCCTTATAGAGGCCTAACCATGCAGGAGCTGGGACTATTCCTTGCAGATGGCCTAAACCATGCAGGAGGCTGGGACTTATTCCTTATAGAGGCCTAAACCATGCAGGACGGGACTTATCCTTTGCAGAGGCAAACCATGCAAGGGTGGGACTTATTCCTATAGAAGGCCTAAACCAGCAGGAGGCTGGGACTTATTCCTTATAGAGGCTAAAACCATGCAGGAGGCTGGGACTTATCCTTATAGAGGCTAAAACCATGCAGGAGGCTGGGACTTATTCTTATAGAGGCCTAAACCATGCAGAGGCTGGGACTTATTCCTTATAGAGGCCTAAACATGCAGGAGAATGGGACTTATTCCTTGCAGAGGCCTAAACCATGTAGCCAGGACTTATTCCTTACAGTGGCCTAAACCATGCAGGAGGCTGGGACTTATTCCTTGCAGAGGCCTAAACCAGTGCAGGAGGCTGGGACTTATTCCTTGCAGAGGCCTAAACCATGCAGGAGGCTGGGACTTATTCTTATAGAGGCTAAACCATGCAGGAGGCTGGGACTTATACCTTATAGAGGGCCTTAAACCATGCAGGTGAGGCTGGGACTTATTCCTTATAGAGGCCTAACCATGCAGGAGGCTGGCTTATTCCTTATAGAGGCTAAACATGCAGGAGCTGGGACTATTCCTTAGGAGGCCTAAACCATGGCGGAGGCTGGGACTTATCCTTAGAGGCTACCATGCAGGAGGCTGGGACTTATTCCTTATAGAGGCCTAAACCATGCAGGAGGCCTGGGACTTATTCCTTGCAGAGGCCTAAACCATGCAGGAGGCTGGGACTTATTCTTATAGAGGCCTAAACCATGCAGGAGGCTGGACTTATTCCTTATAGAGGCTAACCATGCAGGAGGCTGGGACTTATTCCTATAGAGGCCTAAAACCATGGCAGGAGGTGGACTTATTCCTTATAGAGCCTAAAACCATGCAGGAGGCTGGACGTTATTCCTTAAGAGGCCTAAACCATGCAGGAGCTGGGACTTATTCCTTATAGGCCTAAACCAGCAGGAGGCTGGGACTTATCCTTATAGAGGCCTAAACATCTGCAGGGGCTGGGACTTATTCCTTAATAGAGGCCTAAACCATGCAGTGAGGCTGGACTATTCCTTATAGAGGCCTAAACCATGCAGGAGGCTGGGACTTATTCCTTATAGAGGCCTTAAACCATGCAGGAGGCTGGGACTTATTCCTTATAGAGGCCTAACCATGCAGGGAGGCTGGACTATTCCTTATAGAGGCCTAAACCATGCAGGAGGCTGGGACTTATTCCTTATAGAGGCCTAAACCATGCAGGTAGGCTGGGACTTATTCCTTTAGAGGCCTAAACCATGCAGGAGGCTGGACGTATTCCTTATAAGAGGCCTAACACATGCAGGAGGCTGGGACTTTATTCCTTATAGAGGCCTAAACTCAGGTGGCCATGATTTATTTCCAATAGTGCCACATAAAAATGATTCAGGTTGTATGAAACATTCTATTGTCCAAGTTACTTTTGTGTAATATTTTTTCCTGTCCTCCCTCCACCCGGTCTTACTGTCCTCCCTCCACCCTGTCATACTGTCCTCCCTACCCCATGTCATCAGGCCCTTTCCTTTCCTGTCCTCCCTCCACCCGGTCTTACTGTCCTCCCTCCACCCTGTCATTACTGTCCTCCCTATACCATGTCATCAGCCCTTTTCCTTTTCGTCCTGCCCTCCACCCTTTCTTACTGTCCCCCTCCATCCTGTCATACTGTCCTCCCTCCACCCTGTCTTACTGTCCTCCCTCCACCCTGTCTTACTGTCCTCTCTCCACCCTGTCCAACTGGTCCTCCCTCCACCCTGTCTTACTGTCCTCTCTCCACCCTGTCATATACTGTCCTCCCTACCCTCTGTCACAGCCCTTTCCTTTTTCGTCCTTCACCTTCCTCCTTACTTCCTCGTTCCTCCTCCACCTGTCTCACTGTCCTCCCTCCACCCTGTCTCACTGTCCTCCCTACACCTGTCTCACTGTCCTCCCTCCACCCTGTCTCACTGTCCTACCCTAACACCCTGTCTCCCACTGTTCCTCCTACACCCTGTCTCACTGTCCTCCCTCCACCCTGTCTCACTGTCCTCCCTACACCCTGTCTCACTGTCCTCCCTACACCCTGTCTCACTGTGGCTCCCTACACCCTGTCTCACTGTGCTCCCATACACCCTGTCTCACTGTGCTCCCTACACCCTGTCTCACTGTGCTCCCTACACCCTGTCTCACTTGCTCCCTACACCCTGTAGCTATCCTCCTGGAGACTTCCGTCCATGACTCCTACTACTGCTAGAATCCCCTAACATGGCAAACTCAGTCAACATCACATAATCAGCAGTTTTTTATTATTATTAGACTCTAATGTAATTTCTTCTTTATTTGATGAAAACACAGATCCAGTTCAAAGAGAACTCTCTCTCGG
>NW_019942957.1:128009-129902 GCF_002910315.2 Salvelinus sp. IW2-2015
GATGCGGCAGAATGCTCGGGAGAGATGACGAGAAAACGAGGGCATGAGACCAGAAGATCGAACATGAGAGATGATGAGGAGGCAAGAGGAGAATGAGAGTATGATGACAGAGAGAGAGAGAGAGAGGCAGAGAGAGAGGCAGAGAGAGAGAGAGATGTTTCTAAATTAATGTTCAGTTAATTTCCACAACTTTATGACCTTAATGTAGTTTGGGCGAGAGAGACATAATGACATGGTGACCAGTGGAGGCTGCTGAGGGGAGGACGGCTCATAATAATGTCTGGAATGGACCGGATGGAATGGCATCAAACACCTGGAACCCATGTGTTTGATGTATTCGATACCATTCCCACTAATTCCGCTCCAGCCATTACCACAAGCTCGTCTTCCCCAATTAAGGTGTCACCAGCCACCTGTGGCGGAGACAGACAAAGGGCGGGGCTAGCACCATGACACCATGTCAACTTGTGAACTCTCACTGTACGCTTGACTCAGCCAGTGTTCCAGATGCAAATCAGGCTAACCGTGGTGGCACGCAAGACAAGTAACCTGGGCATGATGCCAGTTACAGTGTGCCAGTCTCCAGAGCAGACGAGGTCAGGACACGTCTTCTTCCTCACTCAGCAGGTTTACTTGGAGAGAGTTTCTCTATTGGGGGGGAAAAAAAGAACATTTCCCTGAAACCGACCATGCAAACCAGTTTGCATAAGTATGTCATGGTCAAAGACAAAAGGAGTGAACTGTAAGGGATGTATCGAAGTTTACAGAATGGTTATCTGTAAGAAAATGGAGGAAGGTCATGCTTTAAACATTTCAGTCAAGGAGAGGTTTTAGTATTTTTTTTTTTTTTATCTCGTGCAGGGGAGGGTCATGTACTATGTATTTTATGACGAGTCTGTACTTCTCTGTGTTTTAGAATTAGTTTATCTTATTATGCTATATATCGATGTGTGCCCAATGTCGCCCCTCATCTCTGATTCTCTGAGAATATCAATTGCGCATATAGGCTACTTAGTGTGGTCTCAATCAAGTGATTCATAGCCTATAGGTTATAGAGTGCATTCAGAAAGTATTCAGACCCCTTGACCTTTTCCACATTTTGTTACATTACAGCCTTATATTCTTAAAATGATTAAATAGTTAATCTTTCCCTCCTACCTGACTAGTCTCCCAGTCCCTGCCGCTGAAAAACATACCCACAGCATGATGCTACCACCGTGCTTAACCGTAAGGGATTATGCCAGGTTTCCTCCAGACGTGACACTTGTCATTCAGGCCAAAGAGTTCAATCTTGGTTTCATCAGACCAGAAAATCTTTTTCTCATGGTCTGAGAGTCCTCTAAAATCTTGCTTTCACTTATTCATTATGTGGTATTGTGTGTAGATTGATGAGGAAAAACATTTAATTAATCCATTTTAGAATAAGGCTGTAACGTAACAAAATGTGGAAAAAGTCAAGAGGTCTGAATAGTTTCCGAATGCACTGTAGGCTACGAAGTGCACGGAGAAGCACAGAGCAGAGTTATATTTCTAAGATAGCTGCTGGGATGGTGTAAATACAACTAGGCTGCATTACACACTGCAATGGATATTCCAACCCTGAGCCCCGGCCTGCTCTGCTCTTGCTGATCAAAACGTTTCTTTTTTTGTTCGCTGCTTAACCAATGGCTGTGCTGTCGAGGGCAGTTCAGCGGGGAGGTTTCTTATGAAAATATTTTGTTCAGTTTGAGGAGGACCGAAGGTCAACTTTTATAGCTTGCTACTACTATAATAGATTTTTATTAAAAACCAAACTGTTTCTTGCCCATGATGTGTTTATCAGAGTTATTGATCTCACAACGAGACAGATTCTAGAAACGTCCATCTTGCCCATGATGTGTTTATCAGAGTTAT
>NW_019942957.1:130532-134072 GCF_002910315.2 Salvelinus sp. IW2-2015
TGTTTATCAGAGTTATTGATCTCACAACGAGACAGATTCTAGAAACGTACATCTTGCCCATGATGTGTTTATCAGAGTTATTGATCTCACAACGATACAGATTCTAGAAACGTACATTGTGGTGCTGTAACTTGAAGCAGCAGCAGCAGCAGCACGTCCAATCAGAAATGGAAAACTCATCGTGCCCAAAGTTTCCTTTCAACCATCTTCATTTTAAATTATACTTAATAACTAACGACAAGAGGTCTTTGTGTTGGAGCCCACTTCTTCCCTACCTAAGAAATTAGAGGTGGGCCTACCTGTTTGACGGACTTAATTAGGACACAGGCTGCTATAATCAATTCCTCCACCCCAGTGGGTTCTGCCTGGAATGGAGACAACGGAATGATATCAAACACGTGGTTTCCTCGACTTGAGTGGGTATGAGAGGGTATGTCAGAGGCCTACCTTTTATTAAACTAGAGTCGATGTCAGCTCCCCATGCAAAAATCTAATTAGTATAATTAAACAAGCTGTCGGTTTAAGCTAACGATATCTGTGTTTTTTTTTGTTGCATTGGATATGTCTCAATCCACCTCATCGCCGATGTCGCACTTTGGCATCTGTGGTAAAAGGTGACAGAGTTAGAGCTGTGTTTGTCAGACCATGAGGCATCCCGGAAATCGGTCTTCTCCCTAAATTGTCTGTAGCAGTGTTGTAGTACTGGAGACCACATATTGAGTGTCTCGGTCTTTGTCTAGGTGCCGGATAGAGTGAGGACTCTTAATTTCTTCCCGAGTGAAGTGGAGGTATACAATTGATCAATTATGTAGTACAATAAAGAAATCATGCATGATATTAAAGGATAAGCAGTTCATAAACTCCAACATAATGAGCCAATTGGTCCCAGTCATAAAAATACAAAAAGTAGTACTATGGAGAAATCATGCACAAAGTAGGCTACATAATCGCAAAGCACATGAATTATATTCACATACGTGCCGCACATTAAGCCTAGTTTCAACAGAATATCATCTGCAGGCAGCCAGAGTGTTCAGCTCTCGACTGGTTTTGGCATGGATCAGCTCACAGAAGAATGACATCGGTAGCCGGTAGGGTAGGAAAGACGTTTCAACTTATGATACTGTATGTACTTGCAATAGACTTGTCTTTCCCGCTCTTTCTCAGTCCACACCCCCTTCCCTTTGTCCACCGAGCCATCATATCGGTTTAGCCCACTAGGGGCTCTTACCTATCATTGTTAGTAACCAATATCTACTGTTTGTTTGTTTATGCATTTCTGTGATTATTTAGTTAGTTAGTAAATAAATGATTAAGCCAATTGGTGTATGGATGATTCATAGTTTAGGCTGGGTTCATGCAGATAACCAATAATTCACGACGTTCAGATGAGACTGACGTGAGGTAAAGAATAATTCATTAATAGAATACTAATTGATCAGATATTAAAATATCTGAAGAGTTATATTCGGAAAAGTATAACTTTGTAATCTTAAGTTTTACCGTGGTGCCCCAACTTCCTTGTTAATTAAATGTACATGATTAGTTGAATCACGTAATAATAATTACAGAGAATTGATTTGATAAAATAACAGTCTTCACCTTCAATGATACCAAAGACATGACAACACATTCCAGTTCAAAGTGAATGATGGCAGGCCCGTGTGGCAAATGTCTTGTTTGTATAAAGTCTACTGTAGCTCTGATTGGCTATTGTGCACCGGTCTGTGTTGCCTCCAGTCCCGGACAAGACATGTTTTTATTCGGTTTAATTTATTGCAGTGTCTATTAATTGTCCAAATGTACGGCAGCTTTCCCACTCATTGCTAAATAGATATATTTATATACATATATATATATATTTAACAAAAAAATTAATATTCTTCCTGGGGGCAGTGGTGGAAAATACTTTAAAGTACTACTTAAGTAGTTTTTTGCGGTATCTGTACTTTACAATTTGTATTTTTGACAACTTTTACTTTTACTTCACTATATTTTTAAAGAAAATAATGTACTTTTTACTCCATACATTCTCCCTGGCATGCAAAAGTACTCCTTACATTTTTAATGCTTAGCAGGACAGGAAAATGGTCCACTCACACATTTATCAAGAGAACATCAGTTATTTGAAAATGAAATAATCTCCAAAATGTTGCTATTTTTAAAACAAGCCATACAAAATTGCTTGCAATTTCAGTTTAATCCACCAGAAAGGACAAAATAAATAATAAAACAAATATTATGGTTAAACTCAAATACACAAATTGGTCAAAAAATATATATAATAATTTAAAAGGTATAATCTTTGACACGCATGCAGCTAACAAAAATATATGGAAATGTCTATTCTACCCAAAATTACAACCAACTAATCGCAGCATTACCGCAAAAAATGGAAGAGGAAAGTGGATGGGGAAAAAGTAAGGAACTTGTCTGTCGGCCCTGCATTAAAGACCATAGTTGACCATCAGGCTCCATGTTGTAGTTCAGGTAGTGACATCAGGCTCCATGTTGTAGTTCAGGAGCCGGGGAGTTTTGGGTGTGGTTAGTTGCCCAATCAGAGCCTGCCATGTTGTAGTTCAGGTAGTGACGATCTTTATTCCCATAAGAGAAATTGAATGGAGGCATCAGGGCCTTCCATGTTGTATGGTTTTCAGAGTAGTCTTTGTGTTCTTGACATCGAGGGCCTACCCCAGTGTTGTTACGTTTTCAGCAAATGCTGAGTGAGTAAAATGTTTGGGGTACATCAGCGCCGTGGGCTCCATGTTGTAGATTCAGGGTGTTGACAATCAAGTGCTCTCCATGCCTTGTAGTCAGATCTGTGGTTTTCGTACAAAGTTCAGTAGTTTGACCATCAGGTCCATGTTGTAAATGTTCTCAGGTAGTGACATCAGCCGTGTCCCTCCATTCGGGAGAC
The DNA here is from genome assembly GCF_002910315.2 of Salvelinus sp. IW2-2015. Lineage (NCBI taxonomy): Eukaryota > Metazoa > Chordata > Actinopteri > Salmoniformes > Salmonidae > Salvelinus > Salvelinus sp. IW2-2015. The sequence continues at coordinate 133,450 of NW_019942957.1, forward strand.
CGTTCAGTGTAGTGAACATCCTGCGCACATCGCAGGCCTGGTCAGTGTTGGTAGTTTTCAGGCAGTGCTGATCTCAGGCTCCATGTTGTAGTTCAGTGTAGTGTACAATCAGGCTCCATGTTGTAAGTGTTTTCCGTGGGTAGTTGACCATCAGTGCCTGCAGTGGTTTGTGAGTTTCAGGTAGTGACTATCTTCTTAGTGCGGGTGGCGGGTCTCCCCATTGGTTTGTACCGTGTCAGCCGAAACCGTAGCTCTCTGGAATTAGGCTCCATGGTTGGGTAGACTTGGTATTCATGTGGGTGTTGCCTGTAAGTCGAAGTGATCCAGGGTCTTGCCGGGCATGTTGTATGGTTCAGACAGGAATCAGTGGTAGTTTTTTTGTTGGGGGGCTTCTTTCTGTTGGTGTGGGAGGGGGTTGCCATCAGGGTGCTGGACTCCCTCGGATGACTGTTGTAGAGTTTTGTCAAGATGGAACTACTGTGGCCTTGCTAGTTGCCGTCTCGCTAGTGGGCACACTTGCTAGTGCTAGTCCGTCTGATTTGGGGTCCCCGCAGACCGATCCATACTGGGATCCAAAAATCACAAGTGAGTTCTATTCCGAGCTGAAGGATATTGTGTTTATT
>NW_019942957.1:134097-142763 GCF_002910315.2 Salvelinus sp. IW2-2015
TGGAACCCTAAACACTTTACTGGTTACTGGGCCACACAGAATGTAGACTGAGTGGCTGTCTGTTAGTGCTATCATGCCAACCATCCTTCTACCTCACTGTCATGTTTTTATTGTTTCATTCATATTATTAACCTTCTTTGAGAGCACCCACATATTATTTAAAAATAAATAAAAAATGTACATCTTTTTTCTACATCTAAATACAGTACGGATACTTTTAATGCCCAAAAATAAGTGTGTAAATACATGTATTTTTCCTGATCTTTTTCATATCTCAGACATAGGACAGACACTTCAGAACAAACTTATTTTCGATACTTTTTTGGGGGACTATCTGTTGTTCCATGTCATGAAAAGTTTGTCAATGTGTTTGTATGGGATAACAGCAGTAAGGACAATCTGTTGTTCCATGTAGTGAATCTGTTATTCCATGTGTTTGTATGGGATAACAGCAGTAAGGACAATCTGTTGTTCCATGTCATGAAAATGTTGTCAATGTGTTGTATGGGATAACAGCAAGTAAGGACAATCTGTTGTTCCATGTAGTGAAATCTGTTATTCCTATGCATGTTATGGATACAGCTAGGACATAAACAGCGAACACCCAATGGAAGCAGTAAGGACAATCTGTTGTTCCATGTAGTGAATCTGTTATTCAATGTGTTTGTGTGGGATAACAGCAGTAAGGCCAAAAATATTTTTGTGATACTTCAAGGCGTCTTCAAACTCAAAATCAAATAGCTAAACGATACATGGTATAACCTTATTAAACAATTCCATAGAGCTTAATAGGCCTTGAGACAATTGAGATATGGATTGTGTATGTGTACCATTCAGAGGGTGTATGGGCAAGACAAAAGATGTAAGTGCCTTTGAACGGGTTATGGTAGTAGGTGCCAGGTTTGTGTCAAGAACTGCAACGCTGCTGGGTTTTTCACGCTCAACAGATTCCCTTGTGTATCAATAATGGTCCATCACCCAAAGGACATCCAGCCAACTGGACACAACTGTGGAAAGCATTGGAGTCAACATAGGCGGAACGCTTTCGACACCTTGTAGGGTCCATGCCCTGATGAATTGAGGCTGTTCTTCATCCCAGTTCACTTACTTTGGGTCAAACTGACCCTTAAGTTCTGTTGTCCATCTTTCCTCCGCTATGGCAAGAACAGGGAACAGGGAGTTCAGTATATGGGGCTTGTGTTGTGCTGTCATCCCAACTGGCATCCTATTCCCTATTATAGTGCACTACTTTTGACCAGGATCCATAAGGCTCTGGTTAACAGTAGTGCACTATGTAGGGAATAGGGTGCCATTTGGGACGTAGCCTTAGTTTTTGGATTGATTGGTAATGAAAGGCTCAAGTAATAGTTGGCAGTCTGTCTCTACATTCTCCCCGGCAACTTACAAGGCAAGCCAGAAGCTGTTTAACTCACACACAAATAATCACCATGCAGGCAAGGCAGACAGAAGTTTACAGCCTTTACAAAGCTGCACGCGCTTCTGACGGTAATTGTCAAATTTGTTTGTCTTTTACCGAGGTTCCCAGAAAGAGGCTCCTCTCCTTGGCAGATAGAGCCGGTGTTAGGCCTCTGGTGATGCCGGGCTTGGTTCTAGGAAACCACCACCAACTACACTTGATGACTGCCATGTGAAACTGTGTGTGAGTCTCAAATGGTTCCCTGATTCCTTATGAGTCCTGGTTCAAAGTAGTGCGCTAAATAGGGACTAGGCTACCATTTGGGATGCACTCCATCACTCCCTGAGGCAAGTGCCAACAGAATACCTTATTAAGGCATCCTGGATTTAGTTTCAATTTACCGCTCATGATAAATATATAATCAACATGTATTTTCACTTACTGAATGTAACCACCACTATGCAACCAGTCAGTGGAGGAGGTTAAAGGTCAATCTTCTCTGGAACACTGAAGAACTCACAATGTTGTTTACAGGTTGAGACATCTTCTTGTTTCTTCATTAACTGTCAGGGAGGGAGTTTCATGGTTTCATAATCAGAAAGTTGTGCCAGATAGTGCCTGTTCACACCACATGAGGGAGTTAATAAGGGTTTCTCCTCTGTTTATGGGTGAAACCAGGTCACACTGTACAGACTAGGCGTTATGTCTAGCTATACAATTAATTTGTTCCGAAGGACTTTTCCCCGTTCATTATCTCAACAAGGGATCACTGTATCGGACAGTGTATCGGCATTTATCAAACATTTAATTACTGTTGATTAAATGCATAATCTATGCACGTTACGAAAAACATCTACAGTAATTCATTAACACCAGTCTACTAGGCGTCCCTTCATGTGATATGAGTTCTGACATCTCGGGTTCACCCTCATTCAGCGGGGTTGTCCCGTGTGGCTCAGTTGGTAGAGCATGGCGCGTGCAACGCCAGGGTTGTGGGTTCATTCCCCACGGGGGGACCAGGATGAATATGTATGAACTTTCCAATTTGTAAGTCGCTCTGGATAAGAGCGTCTGCTAAATGACTTAAATGTAAATGTTAAATGTTGTATTACTTTGACAGATGCCTGACCTTTTCTTCTGGCATAAAAAAAAAACAAATAGACGCATCAAAACAAGAAGATGTTTTGTTTCTGTGTTCAGATAGTCAGGAAAAAGGCATGGCCTTGAGGTTGGGGCGAGGACATTTCATCAGCGTTCTTGATTGGCCCCTCAGCGATAGGGGAAGTTGTGGTTTACGAAGAGGTTACCTCAACGACGTCTTCAAGCGCTCAGCTCAGTCATGTTATTGGGTTGAGTCCCATATGGCGTCCTATTCTCTGTACAGTGCAATAGCTTTAACCAGGGCAAAAGTAGTGCACTATATAGTGTATATGAAGCCATTTGGGGCGCAGGTCATTGGGTGAGTATGGGAAAAAAACGAAATTGAGACACCTCTCATGTCATGTGACTAACTTCTGCGTTCTGTCGAGGTATAAAGCAGAAMAGTTATTATTAAACTCAGTTCAGTGTGTCGATCGAGACCTCTCCTGTTCCTCTCCTGGTGTGTGCCCTGAAGCTGCTCTGCAATTTCTTCCGTGTTTGATAGTGACTGATGACTTTCTGTCTTGCGTTTATCTTGTTGTGTGATTATTTAGATTTGCTTGATGCTTGACGTGCTTGATAAGAAATGTTTACAGTTGTGGGTTTTTCCACGGTTTCTTTCTGTTGTAACCTACGTTGGGACAACGCGTTGATTTGTCCCCAATCTCATACGGTCTAATGACAAAGAATGAAACAGAAAGTTAGTCTAGTCAAAATGTACTATGGTACTGTTGTATAATGTGTTTGGTCTTGCTGTGTGATTAAATAAGCACTGTGACAAGAGTCAGCACAACTGTGTGCTCTGTTAAGAGAGAAATGATTATATTGGTACAGTTTCCCCAGGTAAGCTCAATCAAGCACATCTAAAGTATTTTAAAGAATTGTGGTTACAATTTGAACCCAGGTCTGACAGGAAGGGAGGAGGGAAAGGGGAGTTGTGTCTCGGGTATTTACATCTGAATGGAATGGGACAGAATGTTCTTTGACATTGGATTTAAAAACCGGCCTTAAATCTCCGCTTCAGTCTAACTATAGATGCAGGAATTACATTCCACAGTACACCATATTCCCTATATAGTGAACTACTTTTGATTGGGGCCCATCAACAGTAGTGCACTATATAGGGGATAGGATGCCATTTGGGGTAAATCAGGGATTAGACAGCCACAGCTAAACCCAGAAAACCAGGGATCAAACTTTGTTTTCATCCTTACCAGCATGGAAATTCTCAGCCATTAGTCATTGCCTGCCTCATTCATAATACAACTCGGCTCAAAATAAATAAAAAATAAGGCCAAAATGTTAAGAACACACAATTAAAACAGACGAGAGACCTTGACAGAAGTGTGTTACGCCCCTGAAAAAAGGAGTCACACAAAAAAAAAAGTCTACTTTACATTTCAATACTGAAAATATTGAACTTGATACTAGGAATGATGTTACATAACATTTGTTTAATCACTGTTTTGGTACCAGAGAGACCAACTAGTGAGGAAACAGATACTTAGTGTAAATGATCATGTCTGTTAGGCTGTAAGACAACTGGCAGGCAGATAAAAACATTACAGGTGTCGGTCTACTATTTTGGTGCTCTATAAAAAGTCTTAGAACTTAACATAAAAGAGGTGAACGCTGAGCCTGCTATTTACTATGTACCTATCAGAGCCCAGTTCTATTTACTATGTACCTATAGAGCCAGCATATTTACACTATGTACCATCAGGGCCTCGATACATGACCTTAACCTATTTATAGTTACTATGCAGAGCTGCTTTATCTATACTTCATGTACCATTCAGAGCCAGGCTATTATACTTAATACCGTATTCAGTATCCAGTAATTTACTAATTGTACTATCAGAGTCCTGCTATTACTACTGTACCTATACAGAAGTGCAGTACTAGGTACGACATGCATGCTATCTCAGTACTCAGAGCCAGCTATATTACTAGTGTTACCTAATCAGAGGCCTAATAATTACTAAGTATCTTAGTATGGTACCTAATCAGAGCCAGCTAATTACTATGTACCTATCAGAGCCTTCGCTATCTATTTACTATGTACTTATCAGTGCAGCTATTTACTATGTACTATCAGAGTGCTATTTACTATGTATATCAGAGCCGAATGCTATTTACTATGTTACTATCAGAGCCTATATTTACTATGTACCTATCAGAGCTGATGTTATATGTACTGTCAGAGCTGCTATTCTATATGATACATCATCAGTAGCCTTCGCTATTTTCTATGTACTCTCGACGCCTGTTATTTCTGATGATATTTATACGAGGGCTGTTTCGGTAATTTACTACATGTAGGTATCTAGTGCCTGCATTTACTACTGATACATATTGGCGAAATGTAAGATTTACTATGATGCCTGTCTGGGACTAAATGTGTAAAGTTACTAATTTGTGCCTGTCTGGGACTTCATGTAAAGTTTACTGTGCTTAGACTGCTATGGGACCTAATTGTGAAGGTTGTACTATGTTGCCTGCGTCTGACAAATGTAAAGATTTCACTATATGCCTGTTGAGGACAACTTGTAAAGTTTACTCAAGTGGCTGTTGGTAGATGTAAAGTTACTACGTGCCTGTACTGGGACTAAATTGTAAAGTTTACTACGTGCCTGTTCTGGGCTAAATGTAAGATTATACGTGCCTGTCTGGGATAAATGTAAAGTTTTACTATGGTGCCTGTCTGGACTAATGTAAGATTTACTACGTGCCTGTCTGGATAATGTAACAGTTATACTACTCTGTTTATGGGGCGGACTACTCGCTCAAGTTTACTGTGCGTGCTGTCTGGAATAAATGTAAGTTTACTCGTGCCTGTCTGGTGAAATGTAAGTCTTACATGTGCCTAGATCTGGGGACTAAAATGTTTTAAAGTTTACTACGTTGCTGTCTAGGGACTTAAATAGTAAGATTTAAGATGTGCACTGTCTGGGAACTAATGTAAAGGTTTACTATGTGCTAGCATACTGAGGACTAAATGTGAAGTTATATAACGATGGCCTGTGCTGGCGAATAAATGTAAAGTTTACTACGTGCCTGTCTGGGACTAAATGTAAAGTTTACTATGTGCCTGTCTGGGACTATAGATAGGGCTTAAGGTTAAGCACATTTTACGGAGGTCCTGAGACTGCAGTTTATTATATAGGGGTACCTGCTAGATGATGTTTAAACACATTTTGCTGAGATCTACCATTTCATTTATGTAAACGTTTAATTATTATACTGCATTGTATAGGACTGTTGTGTAATTCTACACAGACACCTTGTTCCAATTAAACACTGAACTATAGAGACATTTCCTTTACAACAAGGCTGTGTGCAGTTCTAGTCTCTGGGCATAGTGTATAACCATCTGTAGGATTACCCCCGTCAGTACTCAGAGGGATTATGTTCTGTAGGCTACCTTAAACGGTTGACATTAATAAATTCCAGTCTGTAGGCCACGTTAAACGGTTGACATTATTAAGTTCCAGTCTGTAGGTTAACTTAAATGGTTAACATTTAAAGAACATTTTGTATTACACTGTAATTACACCCCAACACCTCTCTCCTGCATTTGGCAAAATGTATCTTGTTATTAGGACAATATGGCATGCCTGCTATCCAATCCAGACATGTCTGAATGTACAAAACAAGAAGAACACCACCCACTTTTGCCATTGACACAGCCTCAATTCGTTGGGGCATGGACTCTTCAAGGTGTCGAAAGCGTTTCACAGGGACGCCGGTCAATGCTGACTCTAATGCTGAGTCTGGAGGCGAACTCACTGTTTAATCATAGGATTCCCCTACATCTTTATTCTGAGGCATTACACTACGGTCTGTAGCATACCTTTAATGGGTGGCATACGTTATGTACCTTTAATGGGTGGCATACGTTATGTACCTTTAATGGGTGGCATACGTTATGTACCTTTAATGGGTGGCATACACTCTGTACCTTTAATGGGTGGCATACACTCTGTACCTTTAATGGGTGGCATACACTCTGTACCTTTAATGGGTGGAATACTTTCTGTACCTTTAATGTGTGGCATATTTTCTGTACCTTTAATGTGTGGCATATTTTCTGTACCTTTAATGTGTGGCATATTTTCTGTACCTTAAATGTGTGGCATTTAAAATCATTTTGTTGAGGCATTGCATTGACCTAATGAAAACATTGAATTTGGGCGTTAGCATTGGTGTTACTAGCATCGTGTTATGTATTGATGCTTCCTCTGACCTCATTCTCTCCATGCCAGCCAGAGGGTACCTGGCAGAATACGAAGATATCATCATCCAGAACTTTACCTCAGCTTTACCTCAGCTTCACCTCAGCTTCACCTCAGCTTCACCTCAGCTTCACCTCAGCTTCACCTCAGCTTTACCTCAGCTTCACCTCAGCTTTACCTCAGCTTCACCTCAGCTTCACCTCAGCTTCACCTCAGCTTCACCTCAGCTTCACCTCAGCTTATGTCTCCTCCTCTAATGTCTCTCTCCCTCCTCTAATGTTCTTCCTCCTCTAATGTCTCCCTCCCTCCTCTTAATGTCTCTCTCCTCCTCTAATGTCTCCCCCCCCGCCTCCTCTGTCTCTCTCCCTCCTCTAAAGTATCTCTCTCCTCTGTCTCTCTCCCTCCCTCTGAATGTTCTCCCTCCCTCCTCTAATGTCTCTCTCCCTCCTCTAATGTCCTCCTCCCTCTTCTAATGTCTCCCTCCCTCCTCTAATGTCTCTCTCTCTCCTCTATTGTCTCCCTCCTCTAATGTCTCCCTCCCTCTTCTAATGTCTCCCTCCTCCTCTAATGTCTCCTCCTCTAATGTCTCCCTCCCTCTTCTAATGTCTCTCTCCTCCTCTAATGTCTCCCTCCCTCCTCTAATGTCTCCCTCCCTCTTCTAATGTCTCTCTCCCTCCTCTAATGTCTCCCTTCTTCTAATGTCTCCTCCCTCTTCTAATGTCTCTCTCCTCCTCTAATGTCTCTCTCCCTCCTCTAATGTCTCTCTCCTCTAATGTCTCTCTCCCTCCTCTAATGTCTCTCTCCCTCTTCTAAATGTCTCTCTCCCTCCTCAATGTCTCTCTCCCTCCTCTAATGTTCTCTCTCCCTCTAATGTCTCTCTCCCTCTCAATGCTCTCTCTCTAATGTCTCGCTCCTCCTCTAATGTCTCCCTCCCTCTTCTAATGTCTCCCTCCCTCCTCTAAATGTCTCTCTCCCCTCTAATGTCTCTCTCCTCTCCTCTAATGTCTCCCTCCCTCTTCTAATTCTCTCTCCCTCCTCTAATGTCTCTCCTCCTCTAATGTCTCTCTCCCTCCTCTAATGTCTCTCTCCTCTTATGTATGTCTCCTCCTCTAATGTCTCTCTCCCTCCTCTAATGTCTCTCTCCTTCCTCTAATGTCTCTCTCCCTCCTCTAATGTCTCCTCCCTCTTCTAATGTCTCTCTCCCTTCTCTAATGTCTCCTCCCTCCTCCTCTGTCTCTCTCCCTCCTCTAATGTCTCTCTCCTCCTCTAATGTCTCCCTCCCTCCTCCTCTGTCTCTCTCCCTCTCTAATGTCTCTCTCCTCCTCTAATGTCTCTCTCCCTCCTCTAATGTCTCTCCCTCCTTTAATGTCTCTCTCCCTCCTCTAATGTCTCCCTCCCTCTTCTAATGTCTCTCTCCTCCTCTAATGTCTCTCTCCTCTTTCTTCTGTCTCTCTCCCTCCTCTAGTCTTCTCTCCTCCTCTAATGTCTCTCTCCCTCCTCTATTGTCTCCCTCCCTCCTCCTCTGTCTCTCTCCCTCCTCTAATGTCTCCCTCCCTCCTCCTCTGTCTCTCTCCTCTCTAATGTCTCTCTCCTCCTCTAATGTCCCCTCCTCCCTCCTCTGTCTCTCTCCCTCCTCTAATGTCTCCCTCCCTCCTCTCTGTCTCTCTCCCTCCTCTAATGTTCTCTCTCCCTCCTCCTCTGTCTCTCTCCCTCCTCTAATGTTTCCCTCCCTCTTCTAATGTCTCTCTCCCTCCCCTCTAATGTCTCCCTCCCTCCTCTAACGTCTCCCTCCCTCTTCTTAATGTCTCTCTCTCTCTTCCTCTTCCAATGTCTCTCTCCTCCTCTAATGTCTCTCTCCTCTAATGTCTCTCTCC
>NW_019942957.1:142788-151081 GCF_002910315.2 Salvelinus sp. IW2-2015
CAGCTTTACCTCAAGTTCACCTCCAGCCCTCACGCTAGCTTCACCCTCAGCTTCACCTCAGCTTCACCTAGCCTTCACCTCAGCTTCACTCAGCCTCACCCTCCGCTTCACCACTACTCAGCTTAACACCTCAGCTTCACCTCAGCTTCACCTCAGCTCACCTCAGCTCACCTCAGCTTTATCCTCAGTCTCACCTCAGCTCGCACCTCAGCTTCACCTCAGCTTCACCTCAGCTTTTACCTCAGCTTCTCACTCCCAGCTTCAACTCAGCCTAACCTACTCTTAGGCGTTACCTGGTTTACACTTTCAGTGGTGGTGAACTGTCTGTCTGTGAGTTGTATGTGGCAACATGCACAAGTGTGTGTGTTTGTGCATTTGTGCGTGGGCTGGCGTGTCGGCGTGTGCGTGTCGCAAAGTGCGCGCGTCGTTGGGTTTGTGTGTGTGTTGTGTGTGTGTGTGTGTGTGTGTGTGTGTGTGTGTGTGTGTGTGTGTGTGTGTGTGTGTTGGTGTGTGTGTGTGTGTGTGTGTGTGTGTGTGTGTGTGTGTGTGTGTGTGTGTGTGTGTGTGTGTGCCGTGACCATAGTAAGGAATTAATTGGTAATTTGTTTGTTCACCTGTTGGGTTAGTTGTTTTTGTATATATGTAAACTATAATTTGGCAGTGGCAACCTATCATTACAGAGGACCAGAAAAACATGACTCTGAAGTTGTTCAAGTCTACATACCAGCCAGGTTATTCCTTAGGCAGTTTCACAACATTTACTTTTTATGATGGTGGCTTTTGATTACCATGAAACGCACAACCTGATACACCAACCTTATACGGTACACACAACCTGAGAATGAAAAAGTAAACAAAGAAGGCTACACCACACACCACACAGCACACAACGCACACGCCGCCACACAGACACACACACCGCACACACAATGCAACACACCCACACACACACATAAACACACACATACTGCACACACACCACACACACACACACACAACGCACACGCCGCACACAAGACACACACAACGCACACCACCCCACACTGACACACACACATGCACACACCCACACACACACACACAAACACACACATACTGCACCACACACACACCCACACACACACCACTGCACAAGCCACGCACAGACACCCCCCCATAAGGGAGCATAACTAGGTGTTAGAAGTAGTGTAGAACTAACACAGTATATGGACATATTAACACTTGGTGTTGTAGTTGGTTGAAGGAAATATATGTTGCCTCCATTCACTTGCAGAAGGAAATCATGTCTGTTTTAGAGGGCAGCATTAAACTAAAATAGGGTCATCTTTAATGGACGCTTCTTTCGTGTTCTGTCTGTCTGTCTGTCTGCCTGCCTGGCCTGCCTGCCGGCCTGCCGCCTGTCTGTGTACTCTCAATCACGTCAATCTTAATCCCTAACCCTGCTTCTTCTTTTACACAACATTTAGGCATGTCTGCTTTGTTCTGTCCTACCCTGCCCTGCTCTTCCACCTGCTCCTTCAGTTGACTGACCCACGATGTGAATGTCAAGCAGTACAGACACGCACCAATGCCTCTCCTCTTCTAATGTCTCTCTCCCTCTAATGTCTCTCTCCCTCCTCCTTCATGTCTCTCTCCCTCTCTTCAATGTCTCTCTCCTCCTCTAATGTTCTCCCTCCCTCCTCCTTCTTGTCTCTCTCCCTCCCCTCTAAATGTCTCTCTCCTCCTCTGCTCTCTCTCCCTCCTCTAATGTCTCTCCTCCCTCCTCTAATGCTCTCTCTCTCCCTCCTCTAATGTCTCCCTCCCTTCCTCTAATAATGTCTCCTCTCCCTCCTCTAATGTCTTCCCTCCCCTCCTTCTAATGTCTCTCTCCCTCGTCTAATGTCTCCCTCCCTCTCTCTAATGTGTCTCTCTCCCCCTCCGTCTAATGTCTCTCTCCCTCCTCTAATGTCCTCTCTCCCTCCTCTAATCTCTCTCTCCCTCCTTCTAATGTCTCTCTCCTCCTCTAATGTCTCTCTTCCCTCCTCTAATATGTTCTCCCTCCCTCTTAATGTCTCCTCTCCCCTCCTCTAATGTCTCTCTCCTCTCCTCCCTCCTTGTCTCTCTCCCTCCTCCTCGTCTCTCTCCCCTCCTCTAATGTCTCTCCTCCTCTAATGTCTCTCTCCCTCCTCCTCTGGTCTCTCTCCCCTTCCTCTAAGTCTCCCCTCCTCTATGTTCTCCTCCTCTAATGTTCTCTCCCTCCTCTAATGTCTCCCTCCCTCCTCTTCTAATGTCTCTCTCTCCTCTAATGTTCTCCCCCCCCGCCTTCTGTCTCTTCCCCTCCTCTAAGTACTCTCCTCCTCTGTCTCTCTCCCTCCCTCTAATGTCTCCCTCCCTCCTCTAATGTCTCTCTCCCTCCTCTAATGTCTCCCTCCCTCTTCTAATGTCTCCCTCCCTCCTCTAATGTCTCTCTCTCTCCTCTATTGTCTCCCTCCTCTAATGTCTCCCTCCCTCTTCTAATCTCCCTCCCTCCTCTAATGTCTCCCTCCTCTAATGTCTCCCTCCCTCTTCTAATGTCCCTCTCCCTCCTCTAATGTCCCCTCCCTCCTCTAATGTCTCCCTCCCTCTTCTAATGTCTCTCTCCCTCCTCTAATGTCTCCCTTCTCTAATGTCTCCCTTCCCTCTTCTCTAATGTCTCTCTCCCTCCTCTAATGTCTCTCTCCCTCCTCTAATGTCTCTCCTCCTCTAATGTCTCTCTCCCTCCCTCCTAATGTCTCTCTCCCTCTTCTAATGTCTCTCCCCTCCTCTAATGTCTCTCTCCCTCCTCTAATGTTCTTCGTCCCTCTCTCTCCTCCCTCTAATGTCTCTCTCCCTCCTCTAATGTCTCCCTCCCTCCCTCTAATGTCTCCCTCCCTCTCTTCTAATGTCTCCCTCCCCTCCTCTAATGTCTCTCTCCCTCCTCTAATGTTCTCTCCCTCCTCTAATGCTCCCTCCCTCCTAGTCTCTCCTCTCTAATGTCTCCCTCCTCTAAGTCTTCTCTCCCTCTCTAATGTCTCTCTCCTCCTCTAATTCTCCTCCTCTAATGTCTCTCTCCCTCCTCTAATGCCTCTCCTCCTCTAATTCTCTCTCCCTCTCTAATGTCTCCTCCCTCTTCTGTCCTCTCCCTCCTCTAATGCCTCCCTCCTCCTCTGTCTCTCCTCCTAATGTCTCTCTCTCCTCTGTCTCCTCTCTCTCTGTTCTCTCCCTCTCAAGTCTCTCTTCCTCTAATGTCTCTCTCCCTCCTCTAATGTCTCTCTCCCTCCTTTAATGTCTCTCTCCTCCTCTAATGTCTCCCTCCCTCTTCTAATGTCCTCTCTCCCTCCTCTAATGTCTCTCTCCTCTTTCTTCTGTCTTCTCCCTCCTCAATCTCTCCTCCTCTAGTCTCTCTCCCTCCTCTAATGTCTCCCTCCCTCCTACCTCGTCTCTCCCCTCCCCCTTCTAATGTCTCTTTTTGCTCCCTCCCTCCTCCTCTGTCTCTCTCCCTCCTCTAATGTTCTCTCCTCCTCTAATGTCTCCCTCCTCCTCCTCTGTCTCTCTCCCTCCTCTAATGTCTCCCTCCCTCCTCCTCTGTCTCTCTCCCTCCTCTAATGTCCTCCCTCCTCCTCTGTCTCTCTCCCTCCTCTAATGTCCCTCCCTCTCTAATGTCTCTCTCCCTCCTCTAATGTCTCCCTCCCTCCCTCTAACGTCTCCCTCCCTCTTCTAATGTCTCTCTCCCTCCTCTAATGTCTCTCTCCCTCCTCTAATGTCCTCTCTCCTCCTCTAATGTCTCCCTCCCTCCTCTAATGTCTCTCTCCTCCCTCTGTCTCCCTTCCCCCTCTAATGTCTCCCCCCTCCTCTAAATGTCTCTTCTCCTCTGCTTCCCTTCCCCCTCTAATGTCTCCCTCCCTCCTCTAATGTCTCTCTCTCTTCTCTCCCCTTTAACTAAGAACCTGTTTTGTACATTTCCCTGCCAGGGAAAGGAGACCCCAAGTGGTTCCCAGTCAGCAGTGATTGTTAATGGATGAGCAGTTTCTTCCAGACAAACAGGCTTGGTTTGACGTCTGGGTTAGGGTTAGGGCTTAATCCTGTGGTTAGTGGTTAGGAAATCAACTAAGTTAATAGGGTCTTTACTGGGCTTCCCTGGACACCAAGGAGCTGTCACGTTGAACTAGCCCGGGAGCTTCCCTGGGACACCAAGGAACTGTCACGTTGAACTAGCCCGGGAGCTTCCCTGGGACACCAAGGAGCTGTCACGTTGAACTAGCCCGGGAGCTTCCCTGGGACACCAAGGAGCTGTCACGTTGAACTAGCCGGGAGCTTCCCTGGGACACCAAGGAGCAGGAGCTGTTGAACAGATCGACCAGTGTGCAATTTACTTCCTCCTTTACACGTCCGTGCATTTGAGTGAGGAGGAGAGTAGCTTGGTCTGGAATCAGTCACCAATTTCTCCTTCTTTGAGTCCCCGCCTCCCCACCGAAAGTCTCACAACGGGTGTTTCAAGAGTGTAAAAATCCAGGAATAATCCCCTTTTGATGCATTTCCCCATATGGACATTTCAACAATGGACTAATAATAACAAATATCAAAAGAGTGCGCAGTTTTGTGTTCTGACCAGGATAATTGTGAGGCGCGGTAGGTATAAGACTAAAGAGCGTGTGGGTGTGTGCTGGACCAGGAAATACAGGTACTACTAGACTAAAGAGGTGTGGGGCTGACCAGGATAAATACAGGTACCTATAGACTATAGAGCTGTGGGCTGCCAGAAGTAGATGACAGTGAGTATAAGACTATAGAGGCGGTGTGGGGTCTGACCAGGATAATACAGGGACTATAGACTATAGAGCTGTGGGTCTGACACAGATAATACATGTACTATAGGACGATAGAGCTGTGGGGTCTGACCAGGATAATACAGGTACTGATAGACTATAGAGCTGTGGGGTCTGACCAGGATAATACAGGCTACTATAGACTATAGAGCTGTGGGGTCTGACCCAGGATAATACAGGTTAGTAAGACTATAGAGCTGTGGGGTCTGACGCAGGATAATACAGGTACTATAGACTATAGAGCTGTGGGGTCTGACCAGGATAATACAGGTACTACAGACTAAAGAGCTGTGGGGTCTGACCAGGATAATACAGGTACTATAGACTATAGAGCTGTGGGGTCTGACCAGGATAATACAGTACTATAGACTAAGAGATGTGGGGTCTGACCAGGATAATACAGGTACTATAGACTAAAGACTGTGTGTCTACCAGGATAATACAGGTACTATAGACTATAGCTGTGGGTCTGACCAGGATAATACAGGTGTACTATAGACTATAGAGATGTGGGGTCTGACCAGGATATAAGGTTACTATAGACTAAGAGCTGTGGGGTCTGACCAGGATAATAAGGTTACTATAGACTATAGAGCTGTGGGGTCTGACCAGGATAATACAGGTACTATAGACTAAAGAGCTGTGGGGTCTGACCAGGATAATACAGGTACTATAGACTATAGAGATGTGGGGTCTGACCAGGATAATAAGGTTACTATAGACTATAGAGCTGTGGGGTCTGACCAGGATAATACAGGTACAAGACTAAAACTGTGGGTCTCGACCAGGATAATACAGGTACTATAGACTATAGCGCTGTGGGTCTGACCAGGATATTACAGGTTACTACATACTAAAGAGCTGTGTGGTCTGACCAGGATAATACAGGTACGTATAGACTATAGAGCTGTGGGGTCTGACCAGGATATTAAGGTTACTAGACATACTAAAGAGCTGGTGTGGTCTGACCAGGATAATACAGGTACTATAGACTAAAGAGCTGTGGTGTCTGACCAGGATAATACAGGTACTATAGACTAATAGCTGTGGGGGTCTGACCAGGATAATACAGGTACTATAGACTATAGAGCTGTGGGGTCTGACCAGGATAATACAGGTACTATAGACTAATAGAGCTGTGGTCTGACCAGGATAATACAGGTACTATAGACTATAGAGCTGTGGGGTCTGACCAGGATAATACAGTACAATAGACTAAAGAGCTGTGGGGTCTGACCAGATAATACAGGTACGTATAGACTATAGAGATCTCCTATCCTCTAATGTCTCCCTCCCTCCTCTAATGTCTCTCTCCTCCTCTGTCTCCCTTCCCCCTCTAATGTCTCCCTCCCTCCTCTAATGTCTCTCTCCTCCTCTGTCTCCCTTCCCCCTCTAATGTCTCCCTCCCTCCTCTAATGTCTCTCTCTCTTCTCTCCCCTTTAACTAAGAACCTGTTTTGTACATTTCCCTGCCAGGGGAAAGGAGACCCCAAGTGGTTCCCAGTCAGCAGTGATTGTTAATGGATGAGCAGTTTCTTCCAGACAAACAGGCTTGGTTTGACTGTCTGGGTTAGGGTTAGGGCTTAATCCTGTGGTTAGTGGTTAGGAATCAACTAAGTTAATAGGGTCTTTACTGGGCTTCCCTGGGACACCAAGGAGCTGTCACGTTGAACTAGCCCGGGAGCTTCCCTGGGACACCAAGGAACTGTCACGTTGAACTAGCCCGGGAGCTTCCCTGGGACACCAAGGAGCTGTCACGTTGAACTAGCCCGGGAGCTTCCCTGGGACACCAAGGAGCTGTCACGTTGAACTAGCCCGGGAGCTTCCCTGGGACACCAAGGAGCAGGAGCTGTTGAACAGATCGACCAGTGTGCAATTTACTTCCTCCTTTACACGTCCGTGCATTTGAGTGAGGAGGAGAGTAGCTTGGTCTGGGAATCAGTCACCAATTTCTCCTTCTTGTGAGTCCCCGCCTCCCCACCGAAAGTCTCACAACGGGTGTTTTCAAGATGTAAAATCCAGGAATAATCCCCTTTTGATGCATTTCCCCATATGGACTATTTCAACAATGGACTAATAAAACAAATATCAAAAGACAGTTTTGTGTTCTGACCAGGATAATACGGGTACTATAGACTAAAGAGCTGTGGGGTCTGACCAGGATAATACAGGTACTACAGACTAAAGAGCTGTGGGGTCTGACCAGGATAATACAGGTACTATAGACTATAGAGCTGTGGGGTCTGACCAGGATAATACAGGTAAGGTACCTATAGACTATAGAGCTGGTGGGGTCTGACCAGGTAAATACAGGTACTATAGACTATAGAGTGTGGGGTCTGACCAGGATAATACAGGTCTATAGACTATAGAGCTGTGGGGTCTGACCAGGATAATACAGGTATATAGACTATAGAGCTGTGGGGTCTGACCAGGATAATACAGGTACTATAGACTAATAGAGCTGTGGGGTCTGACCAGGATAATACAGGTACTATAGACTAAAGAGCTGTGGGGTCTGACCAGGATAATACAGGTACTATAGACTATAGAGCTGTGGGGTCTGACCAGGATATACAGGTACTATAGACTAAAGAGTGTGGGGTCTGCCAGGATAATACAGGTACTATAGACTAAAGAGCTGTGGGTCTGACCAGGATAATACAGGTACTATAGACTATAGCTGTGGGGTCTGACCAGGATAATACAGGTACTATAGACTATAGAGTGTGGGGTCTGACCAGGATAATACAGGTACTATAGACTATAGAGCTGTGGGGTCTGACAGGATAATACAGGTACTATAGACTATAGATGTGGGGTCTGACCAGGATAATACAGGTACTATAGACTAAGAGCTGTGGGGTCTGACCAGGATAATACAGGTACTATAGACTAAGAGTGTGGGGTTCTGACCAGGATAATAAGGTTACTATAGACTATAGAGCTGTGGGGTCTGACCAGGATAATACAGGTACTATAGACTAAAGAGCTGTGGGGTCTGACCAGGATAATACAGGTACTATAGACTAAGGCTGTGGGGTCTGACCAGGATATACAGGTACTAATCTAAAGAGCTGTGGGTCTGACCAGGATAATACAGGTATATAGACTATAGAGCTGTGGGGTCTGACCAGGATATTAAGGTACTAATACTAAAGAGCTGTGGGTCTGACCAGGATAATACAGGTACTATAGACTAAAGAGCTGTGGGTCTGACCAGGATAATACAGGTACTATAGACTATAAGCTGTGGGGTCTGACCAGGATAATACAGGTACTATAGACTATAGAGCTGTGGGTCTGACCAGGATAATAAGGTTACTATAGACTATAGAGCTGTGGGGTCTGACCAGGATAATACAGGTACTATAGACTATAGAGCTGTGGGGTCTGACCAGGATAATACAGGTACAATAGACTATAAAGAGCTGTGGGGTCTGACCAGGATAATACAGGTACTATATGACT
>NW_019942957.1:154848-171235 GCF_002910315.2 Salvelinus sp. IW2-2015
AGTCTTACCAGGATATTAAGTACTACATACTAAAGAGCTGTGTGGTCTGACCAGGATAATACAGGTGTATAGACTATAGAGCTGTGGGGTCTGACCAGGATATATAGGTTACTAATACTAAAGAGCTGTGTGGGTCTGACCAGGATAATACAGGTACTATAGACTAAAGAGCTGTGGGGTCTGACCAGGATAATACAGGTACTATAGACTATAGCTGTGGGGTCTGACCAGGATAATACAGGTACTATAGACTATAGAGCTGTGGGGTCTGACCAGGATAATACAGGTACTATAGACTAAGAGCTGTGGGGTCTGACCAGGATAATACAGGTACTATAGACTATAGAGCTGTGGGGTCTGACCAGGATAATACAGGTACATAAGACTAAAGAGCTGTGGGGTCTGACCAGGATAATACAGTACTATAGACTATAGAGCTGTGGGGTCTGACCAGGATAATACAGGTACTATAGACTATAGAGCTGTGGGGCTGACCAGGATAATACGGTACTATAGACTATAGAGCTGTGGGGTCTGACCAGGATAATACAGGTACTATAGACAAAGAGCTGTGGGGTCTGACAGGATAATACAGGTATATAGACTATAGAGCTGTGGGGTCTGACCAGGATAATACAGGTACTATAGACTAAGAGCTGTGGGGTCTGACCAGGATAATACAGGTACTATAGACTATAGAGCTGTGGGGTCTGACCAGGATAATAACGGTACTATAGACTATAGAGCTGTGGGGTCTGACCAGGATAATACAGGTATATACTATAGAGCTGTGGGGTCTGACCAGGATATACAGGTATATAGACATAGAGCTGTGGGGTCTGACCAGGATAATACAGGTACTATAGACTAAAGAGCTGTGGGTCTGACCAGGATAATACAGGTACTATAGACTATAGAGATGTGGGGTCTGACCAGGATAATACAGGTACTATAGACTATAGAGCTGTGGGGTCTGACCAGATAATACAGGTACTATAGACTATAGAGCTGTGGGGTCTGACCAGGATAATACAGGTACTATAGACTATAAGCTGTGGGGTCTGACCAGGATAATACAGGTACTATAGACTAAAGAGCTGTGGGTTTGACCAGGATAATACAGGTACTATAGACTAAAGAGCTGTGGGGTCTGACCAGGATAAACAGGTACTATAGACTATAGAGCTGTGGGGTCTGACCAGGATAATACAGGTACTATAGACTATAGAGCTGTGGGGTCTGACCAGATAATACAGGAGTATAGACTATAGAGCTGTGGGTCTGACCAGGATAATACAGGTACTATAGACTAAAGAGCTGTGGGGTCTGACCAGGATAATACAGTACTATAGACTAAAGAGCTGTGGGGTCTGACCAGGATAATACAGGTACTATAGACAATAGAGCTGTGGGGTCTGACCAGGATAATACAGGACTATAGACTAAAGAGCTGTGGGGTCTGACCAGGATAATACGGTACTATAGACATAAGAGCTGTGGGGTCTGACCAGGATAATACAGGTACTATAAACTATAAGAGCTGTGGGGTCTGACCAGGATAATACGGTACTATAGACTAAAGAGTTGGGGGTCTGACCAGGATATTAGGTACTATAGACTAAAGAGCTGTGGGGTCTGACCAGGATAATACAGGTACTATAGACTAAAGAGCTGTGGGGTCTGACCAGGATAATACAGGTACTATAGACTATAGACTGTGGGGTCTGACCAGAGTATTAGGGGTACTATAGACTAAAGAGCTGTGGGGTCTGACCAGGATAATACAGGTACTATAGACTAAAGAGCTGTGGGGTCTGACCAGGATATTACAGGTACTATAGACTATAGCTGTGGGGTCTGACCAGGATAATACAGGTAGTATAGACTATAGAGCTGTGGGGTCTGACCAGGATAAACAGGTACTATAGACTATAGAGCTGTGGGGTCTGACCAGGATAATACAGGTACTATAGACTATAGAGCTGTGGGGTCTGACCAGGATAATAAGTTACTATAGACTATAGAGTTGTGGGGTCTGACCAGGATAATACAGGTACTATAGACTATAGAGCTGTGGGGTCTGACCAGGATAATACAGGTACTATAGACTATAGAGCTATGGGGTCTGACCAGGATAATAAGTTACTATAGACTATAGAGTTGTGGGTCTGACCAGGATAATACAGGTACTATAGACTATAGAGCTGTGGGGTCTGACCAGGATAATAAGGTTACTATAGACTATAGAGCTGTGGGGTCTGACCAGGATAATACAGGTACTATAGACTAAGCAGAGCTGTGGGGTCTGACCAGGATAATAAGGTTACTATAGACTATAGAGCTGTGGGGTCTGACCAGGATAATACGGGTACAATAGACTAAAAGGCTGTGCGGTCTGACCAGGATAATACGGCAAACCTGACTTCCAAGCTATTACGTCTCATTTGGCTTCCCTTAGTATCTTCACATGTAACATTACAGAATGAGTTGGTTGAAAAATAACTGATTTGTTTCAAAATGTGGAAATTAGCAATACCTATTGGATGAATTCATTCATTATAGATTGTACGTTACTCTGGAACGACTGACTGTGTTGAATGGGCTCTCCATTCAGTCCTTACTGGTCCTTGTACGTCATTGTGTCAGCGGGTGGGCTGATAGCACGTGTACCTACCAAATGGCTATTCCACGTATAGTGCTCTACTTTTGACCAGATCCCTATGAGTCCTGGTCAAAAGTAGTGCGCTATACAGGGAATGGGGTATGCCATTTGGGACACAGATGTGCAGGAGAGTCTATTAAAGCCCTAACTCGTTAACAGGAAGTGGAAGGGCTGCGTGTCAGATAGGGTTTCCTGTTAGAAAGAACACTGAATATAATTACTCTCTTTTGTTTTCTATGCATGTGTTTTCTGGTACATTGCTTTGTGGCCTGATTGATTTATGTTACGTAATCATGTCTCATGTAAAGGCAGGTCGTTGTATTGATCTTGTATGAACACTTGGTTGTGTGAAATACCTAAAGTTTGGTGTTTATCTGTTAAGTCTAAGAGCAGTTACTGAATTAGTAAAAATATACTTTGATGTAACTTAGATAAACATGCAATCTAATCATAGCTTATCAATGTGTCAGTAAGAACATATTGTGTGTTGACATAGCACTCTATACAGGATAGAGTGTCATTGTTTATTTATTTGTCCAGGTAAAAGGTACAGCAATGACCTGGGGAATAGTTACAGGGGAGAGGAATGAGCCAATAGGAAGCTGGGGGTGATTAGGTGGTCATGAGGACCAGAGGTTAACACCACTTACGATAAGCGTCATGAGATCTTTAGTGACCACAGAGAGTCAGGACACCCGTTTAACGTCCCATCCGAAAGGTAGCACCCTACCTTGAAATGCCTGTAAGTCATATATACTGTAGTAACAGTATAGGTAGAAGGCTCCAGTAAAGATGTTGTTTTACTGGTGGTTATTTCAATGAGTTGGGCGTAGTGTGCCTTGCCTCTCTGAAGTCATGGCATCACACCAAGAACACTAAAGCTGTTTTTATTCATCCCAGTTAATAATAAGTCTTTAAAAGCTGGTAGAAAGCCGTACGTAATTATCCTGCCCTTTAGATTTCCCTAAAGGAACATCCCAATTATTACCCTCGCCTTTATGGAACAGTTGGAGTCACCTACTGACTGAGATTCCTGGAATGGCCCCATTGGCCTAAAAAAATTGTTGAGAAATATGTGTGGAATTATTAATTTAGTTTCAGAACAAGGTATTTCCACAAACGGTGTGGTGCTGAACATGACACTGAAGAAAGATAACAACATAGATATTCTGTAGTGTTTGATAAATACTGAAGGAGCGGCTAATATACTTTAGCTTACATTGCATTCAGTTGGATCTGAAATGAGCTGTATTGTAGGGTGTAGGCCCTATGGAAAGTAATAACTCCAGGAGGTTTTACCATCACGCTCTAGGACTGCGTGAGAGAGGGAGAGAGGGAGAGAGAAGGTGTGTGAGTTAGACAGAGAGAGAGTGATAGAGAAGAGAAAGGGGAAAGGGGGGATAACTAGTCAGTTGTCCAACTGAATGCATTCAACTGAAATGTGTCTTCCACATTTAACCCAACCCCTCTGAATCAGAGAGGGGCTGCCGTAATCAACATCCACGTCTTGAGACAGAAACACAGAGAGAACACATTTATTGCAGTACAAAGCGTCCCGTGAAGGTAACAGTACTGTGCTCCTGCATCCCCCTCATGACCCACTTTGTAGTAGGAGATGTACAAGACACTCACCGGATTCGGTGTTAAATAACAAGGATGAGAAATGCTAGCAAATCATTTTTCTCCGTCAGAAATCAACAACAATTACTGTCTTGAATAATGACGATATCACTGACCCTATTGACATTTAGGGAGAGGGACTCCAACCTATTAACCAATGTATGGTAGTAACCAAAAGCATGGATTAAAGTAGACGTTTTTTTGTGGGTGACGTGGAAACTTTCTAATTTTTGAAAGTATTGTATTTGCACTTTGGATTTTTCAGTAGGCTTGTGGAAAACGGATTCATATTGCTCTTGTTGCAATCCTCTCTAAAGAAGGCATTAAGACTTTGTTTAAAGATCGATGTTAGTAATTATGTGTTCTGCTGCAACAGAATGAAGACAGAATGAAGTCCTGGTCCAAGTTAAGTCCTCCTTTGGTTCCAAAGACATTCCGTTATTTTGTGCTATTTTTGTTATTGTTGATCAAACATGCATGTTAGCAATACTGCCAACAATTCTGCAACAGAATCGTGACAAGTTGTGAGCTAAGGTCCAAGCCAAGTCCATTGGTTCCAGACATTCCGTCTCCTTGTGCTCCTTGTTCTCTTCATATGAAGTGGCTGTGACTCATTCCTTTAGTGTTTTTTTCATAGCCTTTTGTTCTGGGCGTGCGCCAGTGACCGTACTTTGAACCAGCAGCTGGAACAGGGCTGTACAGCCAAAGATAGCTGCAGCGTTGTTTTTGCTTTCTCTGCAGGTCTATGACCGACTCTGTGCTAAGCGGCTGCTAACTAACCCCAGCGTCTATCCTGCCCGTGTTGCCAAGCAAGTGACTCTGAGACCCGCACTCCCTCTCAGCCCCACAACAGTAACGGACTCTCCTACGTTGCATCCCAAATGGTACCCTATACCCTATGTAGTTCACTACTTTCACCAGGTCCCTGTTCGAAAGTAGCACACTATGTAGGGATTAGGGTGCGATTTGAGATGCAGACCTAGTCCTAGTATGATCTGCAGGGGCTCTGACTAACTGATATTTAGAACAACTGACTGTCTGACTGCTAGCTGGCTCTGACTAGCTGCTAGCTGTAATGACTGGCTGGCTGCTAGCTGGCTCAGACTAGCTGCTAGCTGTAATGACTGGCTGGCTGCTAGCTGGCTCTGACTAGCTGCTAGCTGGTGCTGACTAGCTGCTAGCTGTAATGACTGGCTGGCTGCTAGCTGGCTCTGACTAGCTGCTAGCTGGCTCTGACTAGCTGCTAGCTGGAATGACTGGCTGGCTGCTAGCTGGCTCTGACTAGCTGCTAGCTTAAATTACTGGCTGGCTGCTAGCTGGCTCTGACTAGCTGCTAGCTGGAATGACTGGCTGGCTGTTTGTTCCAGACACTCAACTTTGGCCACACCCTCACAGTTCCACACAAATGTTGTTTGTGTCTGTTTGATGAGTTCAACAAGAAGTCATTGTTTAGTCTTGGGAGGACTGTTCTATCCCCCAACCGCAACCCACAAATATGCATATTTTTGGTCAGCCTGTACAGTCATTATTCTTTATTTCATAACAACATTTGTTCTCATATTCCCTTTCACCTTGCGTTTGTTTGCACCACGCTCTTGTTGACAGTGCTAATATGCACAGTACTGTGCTATGTCCTGTTCGCAAGTCATAACTTGTGACTATTTGGACATAGAGTCAGATTCTATCATCTATGTGTAAGGCTTCCTATTGTAGGTTACTAGGATCCTATTTACATCTGTTTGCAAACATTACAATTCAACATTACCTCAGTAGTTAAACCAGCAGTAAACTTGGTGGAAAGGCAGTGATTTCTTGGAGAACGACAACGTACTACAGCCTCCTGTTACGACAATCGCCCATTGATGTTGTTATCACAGGAAAACAAGCGTGATAAATACCTTAGCGTTTATAAATAGGGTTAATAGAAGCTGCCTGGTTAATCCCTAAAAAACAAAGTTTAGTACCCGAGAACAAAGATTAAGTTCAAAGAGAACTTTATTTTCGAGAACATTTAGCAGTATTTTTACTTGTTTCTAATGTTGTTTTCACAGTTGACTAGATGCTTTTTTGATTTCAGCTCTAAAAATAATGTTCTACTTCCCATAAGAAAAACGAACTGGTGCTAACAGACTCCATATGTCCTTTCTCCACCTTCTTCATGTGTATGTGTTTCCCAAATGGCACCCTATTCCCTTTTTAGTGCACTAGGACCCATTGCCACTGGTCAAAAGTAGTATACACTTTAGTGAATAGGGTGCAATTAGGGATGTAACTCTTACTTACTGCCAAGTCAACAGTCGTGTTTTAGAGAGTCAGGCGAGTTCACGGGAAAGAATGCCAGTTCATATGAAACGACCTGCTTGATTTTTTATTTTTTTAATAAGAATAGGTCAAAGGTGAAAACACTGTGTCAAAATGGGTTTACAGTTTAGGTTGTGGCAAAGGTTAGACAATCATACACTAATATAATTGTTTGGTACTGAAGTAAAAAAATAAAAAAGGCTTCCCAATAGCCTTTTTAGATGTGCTACAATTCTGTCAATGATTTTTGTTGCTATTCACCATAGCGGTACAATATTGTCTTTAAGACACTGGCAAACACCATGTCATGCTATACTATAGACCTATCCTGTGTAAACGCTCAGCCATTACCCAATCTCAGCCATTACCCAATCCGACTGTAGTCAGTTGAATAGCAGTAGCTTTATAACTGTTGAGGTGGGAACAGTGTGTGTAATTCCTGATGAGACGTCTCAACACAGGGTTACGCAGGTAACCGACGTGTACTTGGTTAGTATGTCACAGCAGCCGAAGCTCTATTCACCTGTACATTATAAAGCACTTATAATTAGCATGCATTAATATTGTTTAGTCAGATTTAGTGTGAAATGTTCACAGATTAGTAATGTGACAGTTATGTGTGTTTTCTGATAGTACAGAAAGACTGTCATCTGGTTAGGGTTTCAGAAAGTTAAATATACTGTATATCTGTTTAGAAAACTAGGCCTAGGGGATTCAAATCAGGAAAGTAGAGCAAAACTAAGATATTTTTATTCCAGACGATGTGTTATGTCTTACCTGATGAGCTGTAAAACAGCAAAGACATGGGTTCAACCCTAAATGGAATCCTATTCCCTTGCACCCTAAATGGCACCCTATTCCCTTGCACCCTAAATGGCATCCTATTCCCTTGCACCCTAAATGGCATCCTATTCCCTTGGCACCGCTAATGGCATCCTATTCCTTGCACCCTAAATGCACCCTATTCCCTTGCACCCTAAATGGCACCCTATTCCCTTGCACCCTAAATGGCACCTATTCCCTTGCACCCTAAATGGAATCCTATTCCCTTGCACCCTAAAGTGGCATCCTATTCCCTTGCACCCTAAATGGCACCCTATTCCCTTGCACCCTAAATAGCATCCTATTCCATTTAAAGTGCCTCTACTTTTGACCAGAGTAGGGTTGCAAAATTCCCTGGTTTTCCTAAAATCCTGGTTTGGAGGATTCCTGGTATAGGGAGGAAACCGGCATTCTTCCAACCAGGATTTCTGAGAAACCAGGACATTTATTGAAAGTTCCTGGAATTTTGCAACTCTAAATTAGAGTACTATGGGGTTCTGGTCAAAAGCAGTGCACTATAAAGGGACGTAGGCTGTACATTTGGGATGTAGGCCTGGGAAGCTATCCTGGACACAAACAGTTTGTTCGAGGTAGAATGTTAAAACCATATGGGATCTCTAAGCACTGAATAAAGCTGACATGGCGAGCAGAGGCAGAAAACTTAGCTCTGCAAATGGGAGCTAAAGTCATCCCTGGTTCAGGGCCCTAATTCAAATTTAACTGCTGTGTTGCAATTTTTGTAACCTTTTTTTTTTTTTGGAATGGAAAAAAACACCCACTCCTTCAGCGAGGGGGATGGGTGTGGCCGGGTGGGCGAAGGTTCCAAAGGGGGTGTGGCCGTTGAACAGGATATAGAGTTTATTGTGATTATGAATTGGGACTGTTCCCACCTGTAATGGGGAAAATGGCTGTAATGAATGTATTCACCTATTGTACGCCTTCATTCAGCACGTGTAATGAATGAACGACGGATCAGGTCATTTTGTTCTGTTTTGACATCTGTCGGCTGTCAAGGACTTGGACTGAATGTGTTTACCTTTCTGAATCAAGCTTGAAACTCTTAACACCCTGTTATCCTCTGGGCCAGACACAATGTTTTGTCCCTGCCAGGAATAGAGACTTACACAAATACCGGTAGATGCCAAAAGACAAGCGTTTAGCTACATTTGTTAGTACTTGTGTTATGTATAGTTACAATCTCCGTGTAATCCGTTCATACAGTATGCAGCTTCAGATCAGTATACTGTAATGCATGTACCTATGTTATGTCACCTCATAGATGCATTCTGTGTTATTTTCTATTCGTTTCGAACTGGATGTTAGACACAATTAAGCCATCTTCATCCACCCCTTTCTGCCAATCTAGGCACATTGTAAAAACATGTGTCATTTTGACCTCCAGACCTCTCGTATCACTTTAACCAGAGACTTAAGATGTCTGATGATCCGGTCAGAACCCTATCTGAAACCTTTCTGCTATAAATACAACCGGCACATTGACACATTGACATATTTGTAAAATGCATTAGGGTCCAGTAAATCAAGCGTCCTACCCAAACGGCATCCTATTCCCTAAATAGTGCACTGCTTTTGAATAGGGCCCATACAGTTCTGGTCAAAAGTAATGGGCCATTTATTTTTTAAATGTAACATTTATTTAACTAGGCAAGTCAGTGAAGAACAAATTCTTATTTACAATGACTGCCTACCCCGGATGACGCTGGGCCAATTGCGCGCCGCACTATGGGACTCCCAATCACGCGCCGGTTGTGATATGGCCTGGAATCAAACCAGGGTCTGTAGTGATGCCTCTCTAGCGCTGAGATGCAGTGCCTTAGACCGCTGCGCCACTCGTGAGCGAGCACTGAAAAGAGAATATCATGCCATTTAGGTTGAAGTCCAAGGTTGAACCAGCCAGGTCCCAATCATTCTATAGACACACAGTTACCCTCAAATGTCAACGTTTTTTTAACAGGTTTAGTACATTTGTAACAGATGTGTCCAGTCATACATTTGCAGTTTTCCATCTTACCGTAACAGGGTCGATTCTATATACGTGCACAAAATGGTGGAATTATAGAAATGGTAGAATCGGTGATTCTTACAGTAGAACCGCTGAATGGGCTGACTGGAACTTCTGAACTAGTGGGGAGGGAGCCAATCAAATTCCATGTTGTTGGTGTGATGTCATCTTCACTGGAAAAATAACATTATGGCACCGCAGGCACAAATTGAAATGTCTTTTCCTCCTCCCTTTACAAAAACAAACCATTTACTGCAGTTTTACTACATGTGGATCTATCTCATAAATAGGAAAACATATACATGACAAACCCAAAATGTGGAGCAAATGACTGGTTTGTTTTCATTTTAATGGTGTAAAATAATGTGCGCGTTTTAACGATCCTGAAGAAACAAACGTGTTTCTATAGGTTATTACTATGTAAATACTCATAATATTACCCTGTTATTTCTTAGGAAATACCTGGTAATTTGTGAACTGTTAGTCTGCATTGAGTTGAATTCTGCAGAGGCGGAGGATCAGAACAAGATGATGTTGCTGGCCCAGGCCTCCACCTTGGCTGACTGTGAAATGGGTCATTTTGGCGGGATGGGGGTGTATGAATGAATGAACCTTTTTTCTCTTTTTCTTAATGAAGGTGGTGGTTGGTCTCTCTGTCTCTCTCTCTGTGTGTCTCTCTTTGTGTCTCTCTCTCTGTGTGTCTCTCTCTGTGTCTCTCTCTCTCTCTCTCTCCTTCTTCTCTCTTCTCTCTCTCTCTCTCTCTCTCTCTCTTCTCTCTCTTCTCTCTCCTCTCTCTCTCTCTCTCTCTCTCTCTCTCTCTCTCTGTGTGTCTCTCTCTGGTGTCTCTCTTTGTGTCTCTCTCTCTCTGCTCTCTCTCTGCCTCTTCTCTGTCTCTCTCTCTCTCTCTTCTCTCTCTCCTCTCTCGCCTCCTCTCTCTCTCCTCTCTCTCTCTCTCGTCTCTCTCTCTTCTCTCTGCCTCTCTTCTCTGTCTCTCTTCTCTCTCTCTGTGTTCTCGCTCTGTTGTCTCGTCTCTCTCTGTGTCTCTTCTCTGTGTCTCTCTTCTCTGTGTGTCTCTCCTCTGTGTGTCTTCTCTCTCTCTCTCTGTCTCTCTCTCTGTGTGGTCTCTCTCTGTGTCCTCTCTCTCTTGTCCTCTCTCTCTCTCGTCCTCTCACTTTCTCTCTCTCTCTCTGCTCTCTTCGGTCGCTCTCTCTCTCCTCTCTCCTCTCTCTCTCCTCTCTCCTCGCTCTCTCTCTCTCTCTCTCTCTCTCTCTCTCTCTCTCTCTCTCAGGCTGAACAGCATCCCCCACAAGCAGTGGTGTGACTCTCTAACACCAAATACAGAGACTGTTGACGCAATGAGCCCATTTTTAGAACTCAAATGTAAGCAAGTGGAATGCTCTGTGGTCTGCTGGAGTGGCATGACTCTGTTGAACAGCCAATCACTCCGGTCGAAGACGAGGGTGAGGGGCTGAGAAAATGATGACTTCATGACAAACTGATCACTGTGTCAGTCTGCTGTAGGCTCTGTAGGTCGCCGCCTACGGAAACATTGATGAGGGAAGATTAGTAGAGTGTATTTCTGGTGTAAATTATGAAACAGTAGCCAACACCTAGTAACATGCCTTGCAATGAAAACATCTCTCTCAAAACATACTTCCAGTGGGTTAGCCGGGCCTCAGCAGAAACTTTAATCAATACAATGACTGAATAGATGGGTTTGGAGCTCTTAACATTTTTACTTGTGAGGTAATAAGAAGGTAAGTGAACAGATGAGAAACAAAAAATGAAGTGTTTATTTTTTTTTCTTACTCCAGTACATCTTTAAGTTTTCTAGTTTGTTGTGTATGTTTTTACACAGTTGGTTAATAGTTATCACGTCTTTCAGATGAACACCACAAAGTACAAGCCAGATCAGACAGATCACACAGTGTTCTTTCTCTCAACTTCCTCTTTTAGGAACCCACTCATTGTTCAGAGACTCCGTCACCATGGCGACTGAGTTGTCAACACTCCAAGAGAGAGAGAGAGAGAGAGAGAGAGAAAAAAAAAAGTATATTGTTGTCACATCAGAGCACATCACAAGAGAGGAAAACTCAAACTGACAGAGTCTATAGATACTCGAACAGCCTGTCCCTTTCAAAGATGTCCAGGGTCCTTTTACTGTCCGGCCAGCCGACACACGGACAGACAGTGAGTTGTGTCTGTTAAACACACGAAGGGGATTTGCACTTAACCTTTTATGGAGTGTCACTCAGTGGTAGTTAACAGGCGGGGTAGTGGACGGGATAAAGGCAAGCCGTTGTAACTCTGTCTGGTCTGGCAGTCTTCCTGAATTGACTCAGGGGGCTTTCCCAGTTTTCTGTGTTGGACACCTGGGTTCAAATAGTATTTAAATAAATAGAAAATTAAATAATTTTGCTGTGCTTGATTTAGCTTCGCCGGCGCAACAGACCAAATCAAATAGTACTCAAATAAAACCCAAGTTATTGGTGCTGTCCAAGACACTGTAACTCTCAGGCCAGCCCTTTCCCCAGACGGGCAGGGCAGGGGAACCCAAGGCGGTTGGCCACTTGTAAGGCTTGTACTGATTATAAGTCAGGCCCTGTGTTAATAGGGTTAGTGTTGACAGCCAAGAGCTATTCAATCCACTGTACCGCCCAATGACTGATGCTGAGGTAAATAGGGTGTGTTCCAAATGGCACCCTATTCCCTATATAGTGCACTAGATTTTGACCAGAGCCCTATGGAACCTGGTCGAAAGTAGTGGACTAAGTAGGGAATAGGGAGCCATTTGGAACTCAGTTTAGGAGCTTTCCCAACCCCCTACTCCCGGTACCCTTCCGGACGGTTCCCGTTGGCCGCTGACATTCAGGGACAGCAGGAAACAGTGTGACGGAGGAGAGCTTGTTAAAGTAAACCCTGCAACTCACTGTTGGCTTGTGCCATCAAACCCCTGCAACTTATCCAGAACAGCAGAGTACATGCCCATCTCTCCCCCGAAAATATCTGAAACCCCCCTCTTCAAAGACTATCTTAAATAATCCCACAGCACACCCTCCTCACCCCTCCCCCACCCATTTATTTTGTGCCTTTCGTGAACTAACACTCACTCTTGACTTTTCTCCTCTCCGACTAACTCTGACTTTTCTCCTCTCCTACTAACTCTGACTTTTCTCCTCTCCTACTAACTCTGACTTTTCTCCTCTCCTACTAATCTCTGGACTTTTCTCCTCTCCGACTAACTCTGACTTTTTTCCCTCCTCCTACGTAACTCTGACTTTTCCCACTCTCCTACTTACTCTAGACTTTTTCTCCTCTTCTACTTTTTAACTCTGACTTTTCTCCTCTCCTACTACTCTGACTTTTCACCTCCAGCTAATTGACTTCCTTCTCTTAACTCTGGACTTTCTCCTCTCTACTAATCTGACTTTTTCTCCACTTTCCTACTAACTTTGAGTGATTAGACAACATATTCAGATGGAGGATTTGACCTTATATGATGATGGTACCTCTCCAGCAGCGGGAATTAAATGACTACAAGTGACCTTCACAAACACAGCAGTGTGGCACCCAAAATGGCAACTATTCCTTGATAATCCCTGAGAAAAGTAGTGCACTATTATAGGCATAGGGTTGCCACGGGACGAGCCTTGCGTCCTCCCACATCCTGCTCAAAGGAAGCAAACTTTAGGTTCTTGCAGGTACGCTGAGATTGACAAGAGGCTTTTCTTTCTGTACCATTTGAGAAAGTCATGTCGAGAGAGAGAGAGAGAGAGAGAGAGAAGAGAGAGAGAGAGAGAGACGAGAGTGAGAGAGAGAGAGAGAGAGAGAGAAGAGAGAGAGAGAGAGAGAGAGAGAGAGGAGAGAGAGATAGAGAGAGAGAGAGAGAGAGAGAGAGAAGAGAGAGAGAGAGACGTACAGACGTACAGACAGACCACCGCCTTCATTAAGAAGAAAGACAATAATAAGGGGCTTACATGATGGGTATGAATACAGACATGGCCCCATTTTGACACAGCTCAAATAAACAATGTGTTTCTGCAAAACTTTGTTGCAACATCTATTTCCAAACATCTATTTGTGAGATGTGTAATCAGTATTAAGTATGTCAGTAACACAGTATTAGTAAAATGTGAGTGATACGGTTGTCTGACGTAATGTTCTCTTGAAAGGTAGTTCTCAGTATCTCACCACACACTGTTGCTATGGAGTGCGCTAGCTACTGTTGTGTTGTGATCTGTTACTAGGCATGACTTTAGAATACTTTCCTGTTCAACCCTGTGACTCAGAAGAAGAGAGGGAAGGACTGTCTTTAGGATAGTCATAGCACCCACAGACATCCAGGCAGTACAGAAGAAATCCCTCCCTAAGTTTGTCTGTATAAATATCTCTAAGCAACCTGTTAACCATCCAGACAACAATAACAACAATACATAGTATTTCTAATACCAAAATCACCCTATTTCTTACATAGTGCCCTGCGGGCCCTGGTCAAAAGTAGTGCCCTACGGGAAGCCTTAAAAACACTCCAATTTGTTTTCTGCAACCCCCAGAGGAGACCTCTCTGACAGAATAAAGCAGTGTGAATTATTTTAAAGTCTCTCCAAGTGGAGGTTAGTGTGCAGCGGAGGCTTCCTGTATAGTATTGGACCATATGGTACCGAGCCTCTACACCACTGACATGACATCGGTGCAATTATTGCCACGTCTCAAGAGGGCTGTGTTACATGTTGTTAGCTGGTTCCGTTCTACTTTAGCTAGTAGCTAGCATGTTGTTAGCTGGTTCAGTTCTACTTTAGTTAGTAGCTAGCATGTTGTTAGCTGGTTCCGTTCTACTTTAGCTAGTAGCTAGCATGTTGTTAGCTGGTTCAGTTCTACTTTAGCTAGTAGCTAGCATGTTGTTACGTGTGGCTAAAGGCCCACGGGGTAATCTATCTCTGTCTGGCTATTTACATTTCCGTCTGTTTGCTCTCTGAGAGACCACACACACACACAAACACGCACGCTTCCTCAACCTGTGGAGGCCGTAGGCTTATGCAAGCCCGTTGCAGTTATGTGATAACAGGTAGGTATGTGAGCCTTGTGGGGTTTATGTGCTTATCTGGCTAATGTATTCCAGGTCAAAGTGGAATCCTCTCCTAAAACGGATTTCTGCTTAAAGGATCTCCAATACTGTCTAGTGTAGTCACTAGAACAACAGGTTATAACCTCTTAAATGTAACCAAATGTAAAGGGAAATATAATCTATGTATTCCCCAAAAGTAATGATATATTATGCGAGGGTCATCAACAGTAACTAGTAATGCTGCATACTGTAAAAATGGTTTAAATTGACCTTGTCTGGTCATTTGTTTTATAAATTGCTGAGGTGTAGTCACTTTTAAAAACACACGCTCAAGTACACAGTAGAAAAATTATACAAATATAAAAATATGAAATATTGTACATGGTATATTTCCTATGCAACAAACTGTATGAATAAGGCTTGAAATTACTTATATTTTTTCAACATTTAGTATAATGAATTTATAAAACAACTAACTATAAGATTTCACGTTGCGTATAACTGTAAAAATGCATTTTTTGTGTATTTATTGGTAGAGAAAATGTGCATCATTTCTAAAGGTTTCTCTTGATCAAAATGTCTGCCGCCATCTCTATGAATGTCTCATAGAGCTTGGCTTGACTTGGCTTCCTGAACTCGTTAGGAGCTTGCCTTTCATCTCACATTCATTTTGTCCATCTATGGTAAACAGAAAGTAATTTTTCTTTAAAAATCTATGAATTATTTTAGATTAATAATGG
The DNA here is from genome assembly GCF_002910315.2 of Salvelinus sp. IW2-2015. Lineage (NCBI taxonomy): Eukaryota > Metazoa > Chordata > Actinopteri > Salmoniformes > Salmonidae > Salvelinus > Salvelinus sp. IW2-2015. The sequence goes on from NW_019942957.1 coordinate 170,082, forward strand.
CTTTAAATCAATCTCTGAATGTGCTATAGCGACGAAACCACTATCTCCTGCTGAGTTACAACGTTAGGATTCCAGGCACACGTGTTGTTAGTGGCTGTGATGTAGAGTTGAGACAGGAGTCAATGGACAGTCGGAAGAGCGAATGAAATGGTAGGAGGGACATCCCAGATTCAAGTGGTGTCAGATTGCACATCCTGGATCAATTTACCCCACTCTCCCCTAATTACTGGATTACGTAATTAATCTGTTCATCACTGATTGTCATATAAACTATAGTAGCAGGTGAAAGACAGGCTTAATGATTATTATTATTTGACCATGCTGGTCATTTATGAACATATGAACATCTTGGCCATGTTCTGTTATAATCTCCACCCAGCACAGCCAGAAGAGGACTGGCCACCCCTCATAGCCTGGTTCCTCTCTAGGTTTCTTCCTAGGTTTTGGTCTTTCTAGGGAGTTTTTCCTAGCCACCGTGCTTCTACACCTGCATTGCTTGCTGTTTGGGGTTTTAGGCTGGGTTTCTGTACAGCACTTTGAGATATCAGCTGATGTACGAAGGGCTATATAAATAAATTTGATTTGAAAAATAAAATAAATTGATTTGATTTGATTTGATTACACAGACATTACATGGCCCCCACTTAACATGCACTGCACGTGGTTCCTGAGTGGCGCTGCAGTCTAAGGCACTGCATCTCAGTGCTAGAGGTGTCACTACAGGCACCCTGGTTCCATTCCAGGCTGTATCACATCCGGCCGTGAATGGGAGTCCCATAGGGCGGCTCAGAATTGGCCCAGCGTCGTCCGGGTTAGGGTTTGGCTGGGGTAGGCCGTCATTGTAAATAAGAATTTGTTCTTAACTGACTTGCCTAGTTAAATAAAGGTTAAATAAATAAACCAGTAACTTCCCAGACGATCACAGGGCAAGGCAGACATGTAACTACATAGACACAAACAGGGCCAGGCAGACCAGTAACTTCATAGACAAACACAGGGCCAGGCAGACCAAGTGGTGTCAAATTTCACATCCTGTTTTACACAGGCAGAAAAGACATTCTCCTGTGTCCATGGGAACCAGGTCTACCGCTCAGAAGAGACATTCTCCTGTGTCCATGGGAACCAGGTCTACCGCTCAGAAGAGACATCCTCCT
>NW_019942957.1:171490-177183 GCF_002910315.2 Salvelinus sp. IW2-2015
CTCAGAAGACATCCTCCTGTTGTCCATAGGGAACCAGATCTACGGGCTCAGAAGAGACATCCTCCTGTGTCCATGGGAACCAGGTCTACCGCTCAGAAGAGACATCCTCCTGTGTCCATGGGAACCAGGTCTACCGCTCAATGCAAGCCTTTTTGATCTCCTGTGTCCACAGATCGATTTATAAGCAAAAATGTTGGTCGGAACCGGTACCAGAACCACGCAGGTCCCCTGTTTACATCTAACAGGATCAGGAACCTCCAATACAGTCTAGTGTTGTCACTAGAACAATAGGTTATATAACACTGTCCTGTCTGATATATATTTCACGCTGACGTATCATAGGAGGAAATGGTGCACCCTATTCCCCTTTTGACCAGAGCCTAAACAGGAAATAGGGTGGCATGGACACTTGGGTGTCCCGTCTGTCTGGGTCCCGTCTGTAATATAGTTGTGTGGCGTGGTATTGTCCCACAATGTCGGCAAAAGGGGATACCTAGTCAGTTGCACAACTAAAATGTGTCTTCTGCATTTAACCCAACTGAATCAGAGAGATTTTTTTTTGGGGGGGGGCTGCCTTTTACGGATATCATCAGCACCCCAAGAGCAGTTGCTGCTGGGGGTTTCCTGCGTTGCTTAAGGGGAAAACAGTTTACCAGGTCAGGGATTTGAACCAGTGACCTTTTGTTTACTAGCCTAATGCTCTTAACCGCTAGGCTACCTGCGGCCTAATGCGTTTAGCGGGTTGTGGGTCCAACCCTGTGATTACCGCGCTGGTCGTAAACATCAGCCTCAGTCTCTTTAGGTCACTAGTCCAACTTGGATTCCAAATGGCACCCTATTCCCTATGTAGTGCACTACTTTTGACCAGGGCCAATAGGGAATAGGGTGCCATTTGGGATGAAAACATTACTTGTTTTGGAACATCTAATATGAACCCTGATTTGCAACGGTTGGTCGGTGTGTCTGAGAATGTCCTGGAGCTAATATCTTACCCCACCATATCGGGAACAGCACTCAGTTATTTATTTACTTACTTAAAGCTAGAATCCTTAGATGCTACATCCATTTTGGACTGAATGACATATACCCATTGATTGTTGAAGAATATAACTTGTAAATGCCTCGTGAGCTTAGTTCATCTGTCATACCCCATCTGAACACAAAACATAAGCTTGTTTTACTCCCATGTGTGTAAACTATGTCAATGTATAGCCTCAAAATGTCAAAACTATAATTGTTATATCATGGATGGTCAGTCCTTGCATCCATAGCTCTGTCTATGAAGTTGAGTACATTTCTCCATGCTAATCTCTCATTGGAATCCACTTAGTTATTGTTTCAATTAAGGACTCTAGCCTTAATCCTCTTTATGAGTGTAAGACGCTCTGTGTAAGTGTAAGTGTAAGACGCTCTTCCATAAGACTGCATAATTATTAGAATTCCTTCTCTTTTGCTGATTCTCATTTTGCTAGGGGGGGTTGTTGCATTGCAGACAGTGAATGGGCCTGCCTCCCAAATGGCACCCTATGACCTATATAGTGCACTAGTTTTGACTAGGGCCCTGGTCAAAAGTAGTGCACTATGTAGGGAATAGGATGCCATTTGGGATGCAGTCCCCTAGATGTTGATGATAAACATTGCATTTGACTCAGGATTAAGTTAGCCAGTTAGTTAGTTTGATGATGCATGAATAAAAGCCCTGCTGCCGTTGGTTATGTAATTGCTTGCAAACGGTTTGTAAAACGTAATGAAGCGATGCTGGCCATTACTGCTGATTTCATTTGGATGACTCAGTTACATCAGTGTGCTGTAACTGAAGCTTTTTATTCCCATCACTAACAGCTATCAGCAGGGTCTGCAAGGAGAGACATTCAATGTACTGTATATGTGACTGAACCTACGTAATATTTTAACATGGTAACTATGAATAGGGCCAATAGTTGCATAACGACAGCTCTTTACAATGCTGATTACAACTGAGATTCAGGCTACTCGTTTTTATTAAAGGCTTGCACTGCCTTTTCTACTCCACCCTTCTAGACGATAACCATAGCAATCAGTTAGCCTAGCAGCAGTAATGCACCATAGCAATCAGTTAGCCTAGCAGCAGTAATGCACCATAGCAATCAGTTAGCCTGCAGCAAGTAATGTACCATAGCAATCAGTTAGCCTAGCAGCAGTAATGCCCCATAGCAATCAGTTAGCCTAGCAGCAGTAAAGCACATAGCAATCAGTTAGCCTCAAGCAGTAATGTACCATAGCATCAGTTAGCCTACAGCAGTAAAGCACCATAGCAATCATTAGCCTCACGCAGTAATGTACCATAGCAATAGTTAGCTAGCAGAGTAATGCCCCATAGCAAACAGTTAGCCTACGCATAAGCACCATAGCAATCTAGCCTCACAGCATAATGCACCATAGCAAATCAGTTAGCCTAGCAGCAGTAAAGCACCATAGCAATCAGTTAGCCTCCAGCAGTAATGTACCATAGCAATCAGTTAGCCTAGCAGCAGTAATGCCCCATAGCAATCAGTTAGCCTAGCAGCAGTAAAGCACCATAGCAATCAGTTAGCCTCACAGCAGTAATGTACCATAGCAATCAGTTAGCCTAGCAGCAGTAATGCCCCATAGCAATCAGTTAGCCTAGCAGCAGTAAAGCACCATAGCAATCAGTTAGCCTCAAGCAGTATGCCCCATAGCAATCAGTTAGCTAGCAGCAGTAAAGCACCATAGTAATCAGTTAGCCTCAAAGCAGTAATGTCCATAGCAATCAGTTAGCCTAGCAGCAATAATGCACCATAGCAATCAGTTAGCCTCACAGCACGTATGTACCATAGCAATCAGTTAGCCCGCACAGCATATGCACCATAACAATCAAGTTAGCCTCACGCAGTAATGTACCATAGCAATCATTAGCCTAGCAGCAGTAATGCACCATAGCAATCAGTTAGCCTAGAGCAGTAATGCACCATAGCAATAGTTTGCCTAGCAGCAGTAATGCACCATAGCAATTAGTTAGCCTCACGTGCGAAAATGGTTTAAAAACAAAGAGGTTTTGATGGGTGCATTTTAAAAATGCAGATTTCTGATAATGATGACTAAGAGAGGGATGACTCTGAATTTCCCTCTGTTTCGTTCTGTTCTGTCACACTCTGTTTAAATTTAACGCTTGGCTTGTCTCCTTGGTTACAGTGGCCAAGGATATACCAACAGAGAGGAGAGAAACTGGACTAAAGCCCAGAGTAGAGGGGACATCACATTTATATACAGTATACAGCATACTTATCACATAGTCACTGTTAACGGGAACGTATACTGCAATGCATTTACCAGAATATGATTCAAAGCAAACAAAGCTGGATTTGTTTCAGATTAACTCTTGTAGTAGAATCAAAGAAGATTAAACAATAAAATAAGATTGTATTATTATTATTATTTATCACCATCCATTAATCCATATGAACAAAAATGTATATTCTCCTGTACACAACCCCTCTGATATACACATACAAACAAATACACACCAAACATACCACCAAACAGACATTATGTTGGAGAGACTGGAGCAACCATACCACACCAACATTATGTTGGAGAGACTGGAGCCAACATACAACCAACATTATGTTGAGAGACTGGAGCCCACATACACACCAACATTATGTTGGAGAGACTGGAGCCAACATACACACCAACATTATGTTGGAGAGACTGGAGCCACATACACACCAACATTATGTTGGAGAGACTGGAGCCAACATACACACCAACATTATGTTGGAGAGACTGGAGCCAACAATACACACCAAAACATTAGTGTTGGAGAGACAGCCCACAAATCACACCAACATTATGTTGGAGAGACTGGAGCACACATACACACCAACATGTATGTTGGAGAGACTGGAGCACCATACACACAACATATGTTGGAGAGACTGAACAGAAGGTGTTCGATCTGCGTGTTCAGCGGTACTGTGTTCCTTGGCATGGTTCAAGAGAAGCAGGGAAATCTTTTCTGTTCCCAGGCCTTGTTGACCACGGGGTAGCAGATAGGTCACGCCTAATCACCAATGGAAATCCAGCTCAGTCACAGATGTGTTGTCAGAGGACACTTAGCGGTGGTGGCCTCAGCCCTGGCCCCGGCTCTGTCTCTGTCTCTGTCTCTGTCTCTGTCTCTGTCTCTGTCTCTGGCCCCGTCTCTGTCTCTGTCTCTGTTCTGTCTCTGTCTCTGTCTCTGTCTCTTCCTCTCGTCTCTGGCCCTGTCTCTGTCTCTGTCTCTGCTCTGGCCGTCTTGGCCCGCCGTCTGTGCCCCGGCTCTGTCTCTGGCCCCGCTCTGGCTCTCCGGCTCTTGTCTCTGGCCCCGGCCTCTGGCCCCGGCTCTGCCCGGCTCTGTCTCTGCCCGGCTCTGGCCCCGGCTCTGGCCCGGCTCTGTCTCTGGCACGCGGCCTGTCTCTGGCCCGGCTCTGGCCCCGGCTCTGTCCCGGCTCTGTCCTCTGGCCCGCTCTGGCCCCGCTTGCCCGGCTCTGTCTCTGGCCCCGGCTCTGGCCCCGGCTTCTGGCCCCGGCTCTGGCTCTGGCCCCCGGCTCTGGCCCCGGCTCTGTCTCTGGCTCTGGCTCTGGCTTGGCCCGCTCTGCCCCGGCTCTGTCTTGGCCCCGCTCTGGCCCGCTCTGGCCCCGCTCTGGCCCCGGCTCTGGCTCTGGCCCGGCTCTGCTGGCCTCACTCTGGCCTGGCTCTGGCCCTGCCTCTGTATCTCGATCTGGCTCTCAAATCTGACTCTGGCCCTGGCCCCGGTCTGTCTCTGTCTCTGTCTACTGGCCCCGGCTCTGGCCCCGGCCCCGGCTCCGGCTCTGTCTCTGTCTCTGGCCCCGGCTCTGCGCCCGGGTCTGACTCTGGCCCCTTGATCTGACTCTGGCCCCGGGTTGACTCTGGCCTGGCTCTGGCCCCGATCTGCCAGGGTCTGACTCCTGGCCCGCGTTGACTCTGGCTCTGGCTCTGACTCTGGCTCTGGCCCCGGCTCTGGCTCTGGCTTGGCCCGGCTCTGGCTCTGGCTCTGGCTCTGGCTCCGGCTCCGGCCCCGGCTCTGGCTCTGGCTCTGGCCCGGCTTGGCTCTGGCTCTGGCTCGGCTCTGGCTCTGGCTCTGGCTCCGGCTCTGGCCCCGGCTTCTGGCTCTGGCTCTGGCTCTGGCTCTGGCTCTGGCTCTGGCTCTGGCTCTGGCCTGGCCTATCTCTGTCTCGGGATCTGGCCCGGGGCCGGCACCTCACCAAGCTGATACACACATAAATAAAATAAAATTTCATTAGTCACATGCGCCGAATACAACAGGTGTAGACCTTAGAGTGAAATGCTTACTTACGAGCCCTAACCTTACAATGCAGTTTAAAAAAAATGGATAAGAATAAGAGATAAAAGTAACAAGCATTTAAAGAGCACAGTAAATAACAATAGCGGACTATATACAGGGGGGTACCGATACAGAGTCAATGTGTGGGGCACCGGTTAGTTGAGGTAGTATGTACATGTAAGGCATTTAAAGTTATTAAAGTGACTATGCATAGATGACAACAGAGAGTAGCAGTGGTTTAAAGGGGGGTGGGGGGCACTGCAATAGTCTGGGTAGCCATTTGACAAGATGTTCAGGAGTCTTATGGCTTGGGGGGTAGAAGTTGTTTAGAAGTATTTTGGACCTAGAC
>NW_019942957.1:177208-189241 GCF_002910315.2 Salvelinus sp. IW2-2015
AAATCCATACTCTTATGTATGCCGTGGCTCTGGCTCTGGCTCCCCGGCTCTGGCTTCTGGCTCTGGCTCTGGCTCTGGCTCTGGCGCTGGCTCCGGCTCTGGCCCGGCTCTGGCTCTCTGGCTCTGGCTCTGGCTCTGGCTCTGGCTCTGGCTCTGGCTCTGGCCCTGGCTCTATCTCTGTCTCGGGATCTGGCCCCGGGGCCCGGCACCTCACCAAGCTGATACACACATAAATAAAATAAAATTTCATTAGTCACATGCGCCGAATACAACAGGTGTAGACCTTAGAGTGAAATGCTTACTTACGAGCCCCTAACCTACAATGCAGTTTAAAAAAAATATGGATAAGAATAAGAGATAAAAGTAACAAGCATTTAAAGAGCAGCAGTAAAATAACAATAGCGAGACTATATACAGGGGGGTACCGATACAGAGTCAATGTGTGGGGGCACCGGTTAGTTGAGGTAGTATGTACATGTAGGCATTTAAAGTTATTAAAGTGACTATGCATAGATGACAACAGAGAGTAGCAGTGGTTTAAAGAGGGGGTGGGGGGGCACTGCAAATAGTCTGGGTAGCCATTTGACAAGATGTTCAGGAGTCTTATGGCTTGGGGGGTAGAAGTTGTTTAGAAGTATTTTGGACCTAGACTCTGCGCTCCGGTACCACTTGCCATGCGGCAGAAGAGAGAACAGTCTATGACTCGGGTGGCTGAAGTTTTTGACCATTTCTAGGGCCTTCCTCTGACAACTGCTCGGAGGCCGAGCAGTTGCCATACCAGGCAGTGATGCAACCAGTCAGGATGCTCTCGATGGTGCAGCTGTAGAACCTTTTGAGGATCTGGGGACCCATGCCAAATCTTTTCAGTCTCCTGAGGGGGAATAGGTTTTGCGTGACCTCTTCACGACTGTCTTGGTGTGCTTGGGCCATGTTAGTTTGTTGGTGATGTGGACACCAAGGATCTTGAAGCTCTCAACCTGCTCCAATGCAGCACCGTGGATGAAAATGGGGGCGTGCTCGGTCCTCCTTTTCCTTTAGTCCACAATCATCTCCTGTGTCTTGATCACGTTGAGAGAGAGGTTGTTGTCCTGGCACCACACGGCCAGGTCTCTGACTTCCTCCCTATAGGCTGTCTCGTCGTTGTCGGTGATCACTGTTGTGTCATCAGTAAATGTAATGATTGTTTTGGAGTCGTGCCTGGCCGTGCAGTCATGAGTGAAACGGAAGTACAGGAGGGGACTGAGCACGCACCCCTGAGGTGCCCCTGTGTTGAGGATCAGCGTGGAGGATGTGTTGTTACCTACCCTTACCAACTGGGGGCGGCCCGTCAGTAAGTCCAAGATCCAGTTGAAGAGGGAGGTGTTTAGTCCCAGGGTCTTTAGCTTTAGCTCGAAGCTGCCGAGCTTCGAGGGCAGTGTGGTGTTGAACACTGAGCTGTAGAATAGCATTCTCACATAGGTCTGTTTGTCAAGGCATGCTCGCAGTACACGTCCTGGTATTCCACCTGGCCCTGCCACCTTGTGAATGTTGACCTTTTTAAAAGGTCTTACTCACATCGGATCACACAGTCTTCCGGAACAGCTGATGCTCTCATGCATGTTTCAATGTTATTTGCCTCGAAGTGAGCATAGAAGTAGTTTCGCTCATCTGATAGGCTCGTGTCACTGGGCAGCTCTTGGCTGTGCTTCCCTTTGTTGTCTGTAATGGTTTGCAAGCCCTGCCACATCAGGCGAGCGTCAGAGCCGGTGTAGTAAGACTCGATCTTAGTCCTGTATTGATGCTTTGCCTGTTTGACAGTTAATCGGAGGACATAGCGGGATTTCTTATAAGCTTCCCGGTTAAAGTCCCGCTCCTTGAAAGCGGCAACTCTAGCCTTTAGCTCAGTGAGGATACTGCCTGTAATCCATGGCTTCTGGTTGGGGTATGTACGTACGGTCTCTGTGAGGACAACGTCATCGATGCACTTATTGATGAAGCCAATGACTGATGTGGTGTACTCCTCAATGCCATCGGAGGAATCACGGAACATATTCCAGTCTGTGATAGCAAAACAGTCCTGTAGTTTAGCATCTGCTTCCTTTGACCACTTTTTTATTCATCTAGTCACTGGTGCTTCCTGCTTTCATTTTTGTTTCTAGGCAGGAATCAGGAGTATAGAATTCTGGTCAGATTTGCCAAATGGAGGGCGAAGGAGAGCTTTGTATGTGTCTCTGTGTGTGGAGTATAGGTGGTCCAGAGTTATTTTTCCTCTGGTTGAACATTTAACATGCTGATAGAAATTTGGTAAAACAGATTTAAGTTTCCCTGCATTAAAGTCCCCAGCTACTAGGAGCGCCGCCTCTGGGTGAGCGTTTTCTTGGTTGCTCATGGCGTAATACAGCTCATTTAATGCTGTCTTAGTGCCAGCCTCTGACTGTGGTGGTATGTAAACAGCTACAAAGAATACAGATGAAAACTCTATCGGTAGGTAGTGTGGTCTACAGCTTATCATGAGATACTCTACCTCAGGCGAGCAATAGCTCGACACTTCCTTAAATAGTGTGCACCAGCTGTTTATTTACAAAAATACATAGCCCTCCGCCCCTTGTCTTACCAGACGCCGCTGTTCTATCCTGCTGGTACATCGTATAACCAGCCAGCTGTATGTTGATATTGTCGTCATTCAGCCACGACTCCGTGAAGCATAAGATGTTACAGTTTTTAATGTCCCGTTGGTAGTTTAATCTTCCGCATAACTCGTCGATTTTATTCTCCAAAGATTGCACGTTTGTTAGCAGAAAGGAGGGAAGTGGGAGTTTATTAGATCGCCTACAAATTCTCGGAAGGCAGCCCGTCCTTCGGCCCCTCGTTCTCCGCCTCCTCTTCACGCAGATCATGGGGATCAGGCCTGTTCCCGAGGAAGCAGTATATCCTTCGCGTCGGGCTCGTCAGAGTCGTGAAAGGAAAAAAAGGATTCTGCTAGTCCGTGGTGAACAATCACAGTCCTGATGTCTAGAAGCTATTTTCGGTCATAAGAGATGGTAGCGGCAATATTATGTACAAAATAAGTTAAAAAAGAAGTTACCAACAACTCAATTAAACAAACAAAAAAACACAATCGGCTGGGGGCACGTAAAACGTCTGCCTTCTTCTCCAGCACCATCTTATGGGCCCTGAGACGTGGCTGTTGAATCCTATGACGTCCAATAGACTATATGGAGACTCTTATGGAGTCTGAAGCCACGTCTCAAGGCTACAGAACAGTCTGCCTTGATGCTACTCTCACAGATTGTAGGCTAGAGGTCAACCCTTCCACTAGACAAGTGCATTATGGTCAAAAGACCAGACAATAGTTACAAAAATGACATAATAAAACTACAGTAACGTTGAAGGATCATCTCGTCTTCAATAAACAAACACAAGTCACCTGAATAACGGAAAAGCAACATCGACCTACGCAGATGTCCGTTGTGCAAACGTGGTTACTTTACTTAATCTAATATAAACTCTGGGTTATAGGGTTTTAAACCCAGGGCAAGCCACAGCTGAGTAAACACACAATGACGCCTTGAAGCAGTCGGGGATCACCGTAACTTCCCTCTGTGTGCTGCCTGGGGTTAGGTTTAACTCACACCATTAGGCCCAGTAGGAGAAGACTCCAGATGTAATTGTGTGTGTGTGTGTGTGTGTGTGTGTGTGTGTGTGTGTGTGTGTGTGTGTGTGTGTGTGTGTGTGTGTGTGTGGTGTGTGCTTGGGTGTTTGTGTGTGTGGTGTGTGTGTGTGTGTGTGTGTGTGTGTGTGTGTGTGTGTGTGTGTGTGTGTGTGTGTGTGTGTGTGTGTGTGTGTGTGTGTGTGTGTGTCATATCTGGCAGATTTAGAGTGTGCTGCTGGAACACAAGTGGTAGATTTCAGAGTGCCTATGACATCTACACATTGTAACCACATTGCTTCTTATGTCACAAGGTGTGTCTGTGGATAACAATAAACAATATCTAAGTTTCCAGGAAGACAATCACTGCTTTACCGTATATAACCCCAAAGCCAATCACGAGGGTTAGGGTTAGAGTCAATCAGACCACAACATCAACCACTGTTTAACAGTATATCAGAACCTCAACAGGTCCAACGGGACCACAAACATCAACACTGTTTAAACAAGTATATCAGAACCCCAACAGTCAATCAGACCACAACATCAACACTGCTTTACAGTAGATCAGAACCCCCAACAGTCAATCACACCCCAACATCAACACTGCTTTACAGTAGATCAGAACCTCAACAGTCAATCACACCCCAACATCAACACTGCTTTACAGTAGATCAGAACCTCAACAGTCAATCGGACCACAACATCAACACTGTTTAACAGTAGATCAGAACCTCAACAGTCAATCAGACCACAACATCAACACTGCTGCAAAGCACATTTTCAAAAGATTTTCAGTTTAAATTAACCTTTATTTAATAGGCAGGTGAGTTAAAATGATCGTCGTAACCTTGCACATAGCTTTGGTACTGGTGCCCCGTGTATACAACCAAGTTACTCTTTGTGTATATATTATTACTTTAATTATTACGTGTTTTACTTTTCTATTATTTCTCTATTTTCTTTCTCTCTTTGTTGTTGGGCAGGGCCCGTAAGTAAGCATTTCACTGTTAGTCTACACCTGTAGTTTACGAAGCATGTGACACATAGAATTTGATTTGATTATGAAGAAATTTTTTCATGGTAGTTATTTCCAAATCAATTGCCTCATCGTTTTTAGTAAATCTGTAGAGTATTACTCTCTGCAGCCAGCAAAATCATTGAAATGAGGGTATGAGATTCTCAGTTCTTTATCTGCAGAGTAATGAAAACTTCTGTTTTAACCCACTTTACAAGTGCATGTGTGGCAAAACAACAAGGAGTGAATTAAAAAACTAAAACAGCTTTCTAGGGTATTGCACTTTGTTCTTGCTTACAATAACAACAACACTTCCTGTGCTAGTATAAAATGTTCTGAAATATTCTCGCAATGTCCCAGTTCCTCTGAACCTCCAGTAGGCTGAACCTCTGAACAAGGTTCTGGGTGTGAACGTTCTTAGTGGGTCGCAAAAAGTATTGTCAACTTTGTTCTAAGGGCAGAAAGAATCTGATTGGTTTAGGGGCAGAACGTATCCGACTGGCCAATAGCTTCTACGCCGAGACCATCAGGCTGCTGAACAGCCAGCACAAGTCAGCTACACTCTTAGAAAAAAGGGTTCCAAAAAGGTTATTTAACTGTCCCCTTTGAAGAACCCTTTTTGGTTCCAGGTAGAACCCTTCTTGGTTCCAGATAGAACCCTTTTGGGTTCCATGTAGAACCCTATTTAGAGAGGGTTCTACCTGGAACAAATGTTTGCACTTTTTAATACAATAGCTGATGATCAATGGGCCCCACCCCAGTCAGTAATTCAACCATGTTTACTACAAGTTCAGATAGCTGGCCGCTAGACTAACTAACCAATCTAAAACAATGTTGGCTGACATGAGCTAATTGAGTGACTGGCTATGAACAACAACATTTTAAAATTGCACCTTGTCTATTATATTATTCAAACTGTCAATACTAAGTTGAGACCCCGAATGAATTCCAATAAATATTATGATTTATTTTTTATATAGCTTATTTAACTTAATATTTCAATAAAGCAAATGTTAGCTAACTTACTTATATATTTGACACTTAGCTAGTTAGATTATTTCTGTCCTTAGAATAAAGTTGACTACACTTGATGTGGATCCGCTCGTAGGCCCCTTATTAATGTTGTGAATACCTGTATTGTATGAGTCCCTCATCAATATTTCTGAACAAATACTCTAGGTCATGTGAATTTATTCAATGTTATGGGATTGGTGTATAATGAAAGGTCCTGGGAAAAAGGAGTTTTGGTTATTTACAAATCCACTTACTATTCAGTTGTAAGCTGAAAGCACATTTGTGTGTATTAGCTCAAGAAACAAACCTTTCTCTGATCCCCCCTCAGCTTCGGATCAGATTACAAACAAGAGAGAGCACTGGGTATCAAGAAGATGTAATGTGAAACTGTAGCGACAGATTGCGCTGAGAGCAGACTGGATTGAGCAGAGCAGAGTGAATTAATATATTTTTTTTTTGTTATAGCAACCATGACCCAAATCCATGCTGTTGTGATGGGATGTATAAATTACACATTATTTAGTGTTCGAGGCTTTCAAGCGATTTAAACGTGTGTAAATCCCCAGGGGAATGTTTGCCTCCATTACCCGTATAACTCAAAACATGTCCGTTTATGTACAGGTTATTTTACACATAGACATAAAGTAGGTTTAGGGGATTATTTTTCTTCTGGTTAATGTGGCATGAAACGTATTATATGGAGTGTAAAGGTCTACTCTACTTCCATTCCTTTATGTCCTTTCTACGATGTTTATACGCGTGTAATGTACTTTGCCAGATTGCGTTCTCTCATGAGAATTCTTCAAATCTACACAAGGTGAACTGTTTCGAATGGTAGGTTTGAGAGCAGAGTTTCACGCAAAACCATATTTCCCTAATTTTAAGTAACACTTAATAGATGTAATTACATCGCCACTATGGCCTATTTTAATGCCTTACCTCCCTTATCTTACCTATTTTGCACACATTGTATATAGACTTTTTTTTCTACTGTATTATTGACTGTATGTTTGTTTTACTCCATGTGTAACTCTGTGTTGTTGTTTGTGTCGAACTGCTTCGCTTTATCTTGGCCAGGTCGCAGTTGTAAATGAGAACTTGTTCTCAACTAGCCTACCTGGTTAAATAAAGGTGAAATATATATATATTTTAAAGATGGCTGTAGGTGAGAGCTGAGAGCTGTGTTGTCAGGCACGTATTTGATGGCATTTAGTGAGTAGCTGTCATGTTGTGTTGATGTTCCCACGGAACCTGCCAACATTATCTTGATTGTATTGTACTGATGAGTTATGCAGCATGATGCAGGCCTCGTAGGGCAGGCCTCGTAGGGCAGGCCTCGTAGGGCAGGCCTCATAGGGCAGGCCTCACAGGGCAGGCCTCATAGGGCAGGCCTCACAGGGCAGGCCTCACAGGGCAGGCCTCACAGGGCAGGCCTCACAGGGCAGGCCTCATAGGGCCTCTGATACACAACAGCAGTGAGCAGTATTTACATCAACAATGTAGGCTAGATACTACACTGTCTTATTAGTGATGTGAGGATGTTGTGCCTTCCACCTGCATGCCTCATAATGTTGTTCAGAGAGAGAACAATAGTACGATCAGCTCATTAGAAATAATAAAACATTTTGCATACATTTTCATATATATGTCCATAGTCGGGGTTCAACAAATGGGAATGTAATTAAGGATACTTGTCCTTGTTTATTGCTGGTGTGAACAATAAAACATTCCATGGAGAACCTGATCAGCCATTGTGTGTGGTTTTTAATACAGAGTAATGATGACTTCCTGCTTTTCAAACATTTCCTAAACAGACTGACCCTGATTCTCTCCATTCACCCTTACTAAGCTATATGGAGTTGTTTTTAAGAATGTCATACCAAGGATAACTTAGCTATTTGATTTGGAATTTTAAGACCCCTTGGAGTATCCAAGAAATACATAAAAAAAATATTTGATGACAATTTTTTATTTGTCCTTACTGCTATTAGCTCATACAAAGGCATTGAAAAACAGATTCACTACGTGGAACAACAGATAGCCCCCCCCCCCCAAAAAAAAGTCCTAACCCTAACCCTAACCCTAACCCTAACCCTACCCTAACCCTAACCCTAACCCTAACCCTAGCCCTACCCTAAACCCTAACCCAACCCTAACCTAAAAACCTAACCCTAACCCTAACCCTAACCCTAACCCTAACCCTAACCCACCCTAACCCTAACCCTAACCCTAACCCTAACCCTAGCCCTAACCCTAACCCTAACCCTAACCCTAGTCCTAACCCTAACCCTAACCCTAACCCTAACCCTAACCCTAACCCTTCCTTTGGATGTGTCTCCATATGTTTTTGTTTTTTTTACCCCTTATTTTTGCCACTAAACAGTCTCCATATATACTTCCAATTAATTTGTTCAATTGGTACCGGGGGGGACATTCAAACGAGTCTTGTCCTAGAGAGTAAAACAACCAACGTGACATGTTCTCACCTTTCCAAAGAGGGGTCGTACTAGTGGGAAGCACAAACTATTCGGATGCTACTGACAGAAGTTGGCAGATTGGCTGTACTGAGAACACCATCCTGTTCGTGAGAGTCTCATCTTTCCATAGAGGGGTCAAAATATTTTTTGTTGGCCAAGCCGTTCAGACCCTACAGAGGATTTTGTGAGAAGACCAATTTTTAGGATGTCTCATAGTCTGACAAACAAGTGGCGCTTTTCAGATACTATCATTTCTCTAGGCGATAAAACTGTCATGGCACCTATTCAGCATACATATGGAGAATACACTATTTCAGTCAGAGGTGTAAAAAAGAAATCCCAGCCCTGTATTACACCTGGGTTCAGGTCGTATTTCCAATCTTTCCTTTACTTTAGTTGTGCTTGACTGAGCAACAAGGCCTGGGAACTTTTAAAGTGGCACAATAAATCACAATAAATACTTCCATATTTTAGGGCTAGATTTAGTGTTTTCTCAAAAGAGGAAATGCCAGAAACTGTTCAATTCAACAAATAGAACATTTTTCTGGTTTCTGGTTTCAGAGAAGTTAATGTGTTTTGGAGCAGGGCTTCTGCCTTCTGCGTGTCAGTCCTCAATAAGGAAACATACTGAACATAAATATAAATGCAACATGTAGAGTGTTGGTCCCATGTTTCATGAGCTGAAATAAAAAATCCCAGAAATGTTCCATATGCACAAAAAGCCAATTTCTCTCTTATTTTGTGCACAAATTTGTTTCCATCCATGTTAGTGAGCAT
The DNA here is from genome assembly GCF_002910315.2 of Salvelinus sp. IW2-2015. Taxonomy (NCBI): domain Eukaryota; kingdom Metazoa; phylum Chordata; class Actinopteri; order Salmoniformes; family Salmonidae; genus Salvelinus; species Salvelinus sp. IW2-2015. The sequence continues at coordinate 186,123 of NW_019942957.1, forward strand.
TTCTCCTTTGCCAAGATAATCCATCCACCTGACAGGTGTGGCATATCAAGAAGCTGATTGAACAGCATGATCATTACACAGGTGAACCTTGTGCTGGGAGCAATAGAATAGCCACTCTAAAATGTGCAATGCCACAGATGTTTCGGAAGACACATTTCAGTTGAATGCATTCAGTTGTACAACTGACTAGGTATCCCCTTTCCCTTTCCCTATCAAGTTTTGATTGTTGATGCTATTGGCATATTGACTGCAGGAATGTCCACCAGAGCTTTTACCAGAGAATTGAATGTTAATTTCTCTACCATAACCCACCTCCAACGTCGTTTTAGAGAATTCGGCAGTACGTCCAACCGCAGACCACGTGTAATCACGCCAGCCTAGGACCTCCACAACCAGCTTCTTCACCTGCGGGACCGTCTGAGACCAGCCACCAGAAAAGCTGATGAAACTGTAAGTTTGAACAACCAAAGAATTTCTGTACAAACTGTCAGAAACAGTCTCAGGGTAGCTCATCGGCGTGCTCGTCGTCCTCACCAGGGTCTTGACCTGACTCCAGTTCGGCATCATTCAGTGGGAAAATGCTCACCTTCGATGGCTACTGGCATGCTGGAGAAGTGTCCTCTTCACAGATGAGTCCCGGTTTCAACTGTACTGTGCAGGTAGCAGACAGTGTGTATGGAATCGAGTGGGCGAGAGGTTTTCCTCATGTGGCGGTAAGGTTATGCTATGAATGCACAGAGATACAGTGACGAGATCCTGAGGCACATTGTCGTGCCATTCATCTGCCGCAAACACCTCACGTTTCAGCACGATAATGCATGGCCCCTATGTTGCAAGGATCTGTACACAATTCCTGGATGCTGAAAATATCCCAGTTCTTCTATGGCTTGCATACTCGCCAGACATGTCACCCATTGAGCATGTTTGGGATGCTCTGGATCAACATTTACAGCAGCGTGTTCCAGTTCCCGCCACTATCCATCAACTTTGCCCAGCCATTGAAGAGGAGTGGGACAACATTCCACAGGCCACAATCAACAGCCTGATCAACTCTATGCAAAGGACATGTGTAGCGCTGCATGAGGCAAATGGTAGTCACACCAGATACTGACTGGTTTTCTGATTCACTCCCCTACTTGTTTTAAGGTATCTGTGATCAACAGATGCATATCTGTATTCCCAGTCATGTGAAATCCATAGATTAGGGCCCAATGAATGTATTTCAATTGACTGATTTCCTTATGAATTGTAACTCAGTAAAATTTTGTGGAAATATTGCATTTAAACTTTTGTTCAGTGTATATATGCAATTTTGCACACTTTTATCCAAAGCGACTTACAGTCACGCGAACATGTAACATATGGGTGTTCATGGGAATTGCACCCACTACCCTGGTGTTGCAAACACCATGCTCTACTAACTGAGCTACAGAAGAACACACCTAGCTACAGAGGACCACTGACCATTGTAAGAATCTGAATTCCAGATATATCCACAAGAATCCTGGGACAGATATTTTCTCATCTCCATGTCCAAATATAGAGCGTAAAAACCAAACCCTCAGTGGTTCTGCTAGTCCTAGAAGGCACAGCTATCTACAGAGGACAGCAGTGAGAGTTTATAAACCATAGCCTGGTTCTCCAAACATGATTGAGTAATACTCTGCTCCGTTGCATAAGCTAGTGCTAAATATTTCAGAAACTAAAAGTGTGTATTAGGGACAAATCATTCACTAAGCCCAAAAACTCAACTCAATCGTGTAATGAATATTGTGGAAAATGAGCAAGTTGAGGTGACTTAAACTGCGTGATGTAACCCTGGATTGCAAAATGTCATGGTAAAACAATATTGATGCAACAGTAGCTAAGACGGGGAGAAGTCTGTCAATAATAAACCACTGCTCTGATTTCTTGACATCACAATCAACAGAACAAGTCCTACAGGCCCTAGTTTTGTCGCACCTGGACTACTGTCCAGTCATGTGGTCAAGTGCCACAAAGAGGGACATCTGCAAATTACAGTTGGCCCAGAACAGAGCAGCACGGCTGGCCATTTAACGAACACGGAGAGCTAACGTTAATAACATGCGTGTCAATCTCTCCTGGCTCAAAGTAGAGGAGAGATTGACTACATCACTACTTTTCCTTGTGAGAGGTACTGACGTGTTGAAAGCACCGAGCTGTCTGTTCAAAGCGACTAGCACAGAGCTCAAACACCCACGCATACCCCGCAAGACATGTCACCAGGGGTCTCTTCACCCGTCCCCAAGTCCAGAACAGACTCTGTGAAACGTGCGTTTATACATAGAGCCATGACTACATGGAACTCTATTCCACATCAAGTAACTCAAGCAAACAGTAAAATCTGATTTTAAAAAACTGATAAACCAACACCCTTTAAGGAACAACACGGACTGTGAAGAGACACGCACACATTCTAACACACACACACGTACATTGTAATGTTGTTTTATTGTGTAATAACGTGCAGCAGCAAATGGTGATCCTTAATAAATACATTTCACCTCCATATCTCCCTGGATAAAGGTTTCCCTGTTACAGTAATACTGTACATTGCTTGTAGTAGAATCACTGTCTGTTTCCTGTCCACCCAGACATTCTCAGGTTGCTGGTGAACTATGCTGTAGCAGGTTTTCAATCCTCTGTTGTGTCTTTGTGGGCATGTTGCTTCCTCTGCGGCGCTTTCCCTTCCTGCCCCATTACCCAGACCAAAACATTACATACGCCGATTGAGCTTTGTCCTAGAATCAGCCTAGTCTTCTTTTTTTGCTCTCTTTGACATCAAGTCATTACTCTGTTTGCCTGGAAGATTCTCCCCTGTCAAAGCTACTGGAGAAACACTCTGTCTGCTTCTCAAATGGCATCTTATTCGCTATATCGTCCACTCCTTTTAAACACATCCTTAACCAGAGCCCTGTTCAAAAGTATTACACTATATAGGGAATATAGTGCCATTTTGGCACACGCTTATGACCTACTAAAATGTTGTAAGGGGCCGGGTCGGGGAAGGGATGTATCCAGTTTTCTCCTTTGTCTTCCTCCCTCCCGCTTTCTCTCTCTCTCTCTCTCTCTCTCTCTCTCTCTCTCTCTCTCTCTCT
>NW_019942957.1:190183-202683 GCF_002910315.2 Salvelinus sp. IW2-2015
GTCTATCTATCTGTATTACAGTATTACTCAGGTTATTATGGTTTATATGTCTGTATTACAGTATTACAGTATTACTCAGGTTATCATGGTCTATCTAGCTATATTTATCAGGTTATTAGGGTCTGTCTAGCTGTATTTATCAGGTTATTAACAGCACCATAGAGAGTTTCAGGCAAATTGAACTGTAAGACTTGGATTTACTTGAGGCGCACAAAGGAGGCATGTGTCAAACTAGGACAGTATGTACTATAGCTGAGGATGAAACCGTACGAGGCTGAGCTGAGAATACATTCCACTGGGTGCACATTGGTGGACACGCTCTCAGCTGTCACTTATTAGTGGCTGGTGGCAGGAGCTCAATTCATAACCTTAGCTCTTAGAGACATATATTCATGTTTGTGCTCTAATATATATTGGAAAGACTACACGCATGAAAAACTAAATGTTCTTTCTGTGCAGTAGACATCCTTTTCATGTGTTAGGAACAGTATGGACACTAGGTACTGGTACCATTGTGAGGTACCGGTACCGTTGTGAGGTACCGGTACCGTTGTGAGGTACCGGTACCGTTGTGAGGTACTGGTACCATTGTGAGGTACTGTGTCAGAACTGTGTTCCAGAGAATGTTCTAGAGCTATTCGCAGAAGTTGAATCCATCACTTCAGCTCTAAGTCATATTTCTGTGGTGCATTGTGTACGTGTGCGCTTTGTCTACGTTGGAAAGCCTGCATCAATGAAAAAGTTAGACCTTCTTTCTGTGCGTCGGCCACCTCAAAGCGCATGTGGTCACATGTTGCAGACGGAGTATTCTGAGGTTGTGTGCGTATGTGTGGGGAGGCCTGGGACGATAGGTTGCTGTTCCTTTGCCTCATCTGTAGGTTTGTACCTGTGCGTGTCTGAGTCATGTGCTACTGTATGTCTTAAATTGCCTCTTCCTGTCTTTACAGCCCTCAGTACTTACCCGCCTGTCTCTATATGTCTGTCCGTCCCTTTACCCGCCTGTCTCTATATATCTGTCCGTCCCTTTACCCGCCTGTCTCTATATATCTGTCCGTCCCTTTACCCGCCTGTCTGCTATATTCGTGACCCGTGGCCCTTTTACCCCGCCTGTCACTATATATCTTCGTCGCTCTTTACCCTGCCTGTCTCTATATATCTGTCCGTCCCTTTACCCCGCCTGTCTCTATATATCCGTCCGTCCTTTACCCCCGCTGTCCTCTATTATATCTGTCCGATACACCATTTAGCGGCCCGCTGTCTTGCCTATATATCTGTCCGTCCCTTTACCCGCCTGTCTCTATATATCTGTCCGTCCCTTTACCCGCCTGTCTCTATATATCTGTCCGTCTCTTTACCCGCCTGTCTCTATATATCTGGCCGTCCCTTTACCCTGTCTGCCACTATATATCTGGCCGTCCATTTAAATAATAAGATAATATTACAGGGATACTAGGAACTGCTACCATTCAAGTGGAGGTTAATGTGTGTTGCATTGTGTTGTAGTGTGTTATTTTGTAGTGTGTTGTTGTACTGTATTGTGTTGTGTTGTACTGTATTGTGTTGTATTGTATTGTATTGTGTTGTAATGTATTGTATTGTATTGTGTTGTGTTGTACTGTATTGTGTTGTGTTGTACTGTATTGTATTGTGTTGTGTTGTATTGTATTGTATTGTATTGTATTGTGTTGTAATGCATTGTATTGTATTGTATTGTATTGTGTTGTGTTGTATTGTATTGTGTTGTAATGCATTGTATTGTATTGTATTGTATTGTGTTGTATTGTTTTAGGTATTGTGTTGTGTTGTACTGTATTGTGTTGTGTTGTGTTGTATTGTATTGTGTTGTAATGCATTGTATTGTATTGTATTGTATTGTGTTGTATTGTTTTAGGTATTGTGTCAGGGCTGTGCTCCAGCAAATGTTCATAATATTATGTTGTTATTTTCTAGTCCATTGCACTGTAACGTTAAGTATTTATACGGTCTATGAAGTACACTGGGTACACTGTCTGTAGGCATCTACAAACACACAAGCTGCATTCCTCACTACACTTCAGTACACAGCGAAGACAAACAAATGACTTGCGAATGTTCTTTAAGATGCCATCTAAAGCATTTTATGCGATACGTTGATGTTGAAGGACATGCTAATAGAAGTCCTTACCCTCCAGCGTTTCTTCTGTTAGTCACACAGATCGTGGGAGACATTTGGCCTAGAGCGTGTGAGGGAGAACAGGCTCATACCTTTAATAGTTGACTTATGCATGCTGACATGACGACAGAAAGCACAGGTGAGAAAACTTTCATGTGAACGTGTAGTAGTTCATGACATGACAGCTATATGGAATTGCTAATGTAAATATCCTGTCAGTTATGTTCAGCACACCCTCCTCACCCCTCCCCCACCCATTTATTTTGTGCCTTTAGTGAACTAACACTCACTCTTGATTTTTCTCCTCTCCTACTAACTCTGACTTTTCTCCTCCTACTAACTCTGACTTTTGCTGATGGCCTGCTTATGTGTGTGTGCTGTGGTGTGTGTGTGGTGTGTGTGTGTGTGTGTGTGTGTGTGTGAGTGTGTGTTGTGTGATGTGTGTGTTGTGTGTGTAGTGATGTGTGTGTTTGTGGTGTGGTGTGTGGTTGTGTGATGTGTGTGTGTGTGTGTGTGTGTGGTTGTGTGTGTGTGTGTCTTGTGTGTGTGCGTCGCGCGTGATTGCGTGTGGGGCCTTTTGCTTTTAGGGCCTCTTTGTCCTGGATGAAGACATTAGGCTGTCACCGTGTTACCAGTTGGTCACATCCGGGTCGACCTCACGTCGCTACTGCTCTTGCTGTTCAGTTTATCGCCCCCGCATGCAAGCATTTGCAAGTCTCTTCTTTCACGCCTCCCAAACAGTGAGAATACTAGTAGCTGGCCTCAGGATAAAGGTGACTGGAAGGAGATACTGAAGCTGGCCACGGGTAATGATGGACTGGAGGATGAACTGTAGCTGGCCCAGGTAACTGGAAGGCGATACTGGTAGCTGGCCAGGTAAGGATGAACTGGAGGAGATACTGTAGCTGCCAGGTTAAAGGTGCACTGGAGGAGATACTGTAGGCTGGCCAGGTAAATGAGGAGATACTGTAGCAGGCCAGTTAAAGTGACTGGAGGAGATAATGTAGCTGGCCAGGTAAAAGGTAACTGGAGGAGATACTGTAGCTGGGCCAGAGTAACTGGCGGGAGATACTGTAGCTGGCCAGGTAAAGGTGTGACTGGAAGGAGATATGTAGCTGCCAAGTTGAAAGGTGACTAGAGGAGATAATGTAGATGCAGGTTAAGGTATCTGCAAAAAATGAAGAAACAAGTTAAACATCGTGGCTTAATAGAAACATAGTAGTGCCTGTTATGTTGTGTCCTGTCACACCATGTCTTGACTTTCAATTTCATCAGGAAAGTGTTGAATACATATATCTGTTTACTACTTGTCACAAGGTATAGGAGTGGGAAGTGGGGAACCACCACAACACACCACACATCACACAACCACACACACGACACTAATACACCACAAACACACACACCACACACCACACACACACCACACATTACACCACACACACACACACACCACACCACCACACACCACACAACACACACACACACACACACCACACACACCACACACACACACACACACACACCACACACACACACACACACACACACACACACAGACAGACAGTGGAGTGAAAATAAGGAGGGGGAAGTCCTATAATGAGGAGTGGGATGATGGGGGAGGTGTACACACTACCAGCTCCAGTTTCTCTGCATGCATTACACACAGTTACATAAGGTTCCTTGTACAAGCACCACTGTGTAGCCTTTCTCTCCCCTGTGGGCTCTGGTCAAAAGTAGTGCACTACATAGGGAATAGGGTGCCATAGGGCTCTGGTCTAAAGTAGTGCACTACATAGGGAATAGGGTGCCATTTGGGACATAACCAGGGTGTGTTTACATGATGATCTTATCAGTTGGTGCTGCGGCACAGCGGACGCCTAGACGCTTCAACAACACCTGGGTTCAAATAACATTTGAATTATTTCAAATACTTTGATGGTTTAGCTTTAGCCTTCCTGGCGTGCCATGTTTGTAGGGTTTGCACTTTTGGGGTTATTCCATTGGTTCCATTGCGTCAAGCAACCTCAATCAAACAAGAGTAAAGTTTTTGAGCGTTTTCAACAACTATTTGAACCCAGGTATGGCCTCAACGGAGTTGGGACTAAATGTTCAGAGGCTCCAATGTGCCATTTAATGTGTTATCCATTGCAGCTAGAAAGGACGCCCGCCAGGGTTGTCTCGGACTGGGACTAGTTCATGAGATAACTGCACCAACGCAGCACCAAAGCAGAAATAGACACCCAGTCAGCGTTAAAATATGTTTACCATGTCTCTGACTCAGTCTGTACATTCCTCCAGATAAGGACATAGTCCTAGTAAAACGGCTGGGATCTGTAATTTGATCATTCACTTAAAAGGGCAATCTGCAGTTGGTACATCCATTTTTAGACTTTTAAATTAAGGATTAATACCAAATGATTCTTGAAGAATATAACTCATAAATACCTCATGAGCTTAGTTCAACTGTCGAACCCCATCAGAACCCAAAATATAAGCTTGTTTTACTCAAATGTTTTCTAAACAAATGATATGTAAACAAACACTGTATAGCCTCATAACATGGTTAAAACTATAACTTTTAAATCATGGATGGTGAGTGCCTGCATCCATAGCTCTGTCTATGAATTTCAGAGTGGTTACATTTCTCCAGCCACATTCCTCAGCTTTTTACCGAAAAGACCTAGAAATCTGTTCGTTGCCTTACTAATATACAGCTACTGTATGAAGGAACCACCTGATTCCGGAATGATGGCATCGTCATAACGATATTAAATGTGTATGTACAGTGTGTACTTTCAAAATCCATTGTGCTTGCTTCCTGTCATACCTGTCCGTCCATATGTCCTTCTGTTTTTAGATGACACTAATAGTTTTATGCTGCACTGTTCGCCTCTGTGTGTCTGACTGAAGCTGTGACTGCCTGCCAAGCTCTTTCCCAAAGTGTGTGTGTGTGAAGCTCTCTCTCTCTCTCTCTCTCTCTCTCTCTCTCTCTCTCTCTCTCTCTGGAACAGCTGGGAATATTGTGTTGATCTCCTCTGTAGTTACTGCTAGTCTATCTGCTGCTCCAGTACCTGCTTAGTCTATCTGAAAACTGCTCGCTAGTACTGACTAATCTATCTGCTGCTCTCAGTACTGTTATAGGCTATCTGCTGCTCAGTACTGCTAGTCTATCCTGCTGCGTCAGTACTGCTAGTCTATCTGCTGCTACAGTATCACCATAGCTTAGCCTTCTGCTGCCTCAGTACCTAGGAGCTCTGTCGCCTACTCAGTACTGTTTAGGACTTCTATCTGAACAACATGGCTCTGAGTTACTGATACGCCTCATCTGGGGCTGCTCAGTACTGCTTATCTATCTGCTCTGCTCTGAGTACTGTTTAGTTCTATCTGCTGTTCAAGTAACTAGCTTAGTTCTATCTAAGGCTCGCTACAGTACTTGCTAGTCTATCTGTCTGCTCTCAAAGTTACTGTTTAGGTCTATCTGGGACTGCTCGATTGTACTGCTAGTCTTTTATCAGCCTGCTCAGTATGTTAAAGTCTACTCTGCTGCACTCAAGTACTGCTAGTCTATCTGCTACTCAGTTACTGTATCTATCTGGCTGACTCAGCGTCTCAGTTAACTGTTAGGCTGCTCCTACTCTTCTATTCGGTACCGAGTACTGCTAGTCTATCTGGTCTATACTGCTAGTATTCTGTGCTCATACTCTGGTCTTCTGTCTAGTAACTGGTTTAGGTCTATCTACTGTCCTCCAGTACTGCCCTAGTCTATCTGGCTGGCTCAGTCACTGGGCTGAGTCTAATCGCTATTCTAGCTACTGTGCTAGTCTATCTGGCTACGGCAGTACTGCTAGTCCATATCTGCTGCCTCAGTAACTTGCTAGTCATCCTGCTGTCAGTACTGCTAGTCGTATCTGCTCCTTGCTACAGTACTTGCTAGATCTATCTGCTGCTCAGTGACCTGCTAGTCTATCTGCTGCTCAGTACTGTTAGTCTTCATCTGCTTGCCTCAGTATCTGCCTCCAGTCTATCTGCGCTGCTCTAGTACCCTGTAGTCTATCTGCTACTCCAGTACTACTGCTAGTCTATCTGCTGCTCAGTACTGCTAGTCTATCTGCTGCTCAGTACTGCTAGTCCATCTGCTGCTCAGTACTCCTCAAAACAGGCCCTGACACCCACTTAAGTTGAGGACCTGTTGACAGATTCATCAAAGAGTTCATATTGATTGTTTTTCTGAAGAGTCGATGGCATACATTTTAGCATTTAGCAGATGTTCTTATCCAGAGCATCTTACGCTAGCTAGGTGAGACAACCATATATCACAGTCATAGTAAGCAAAGATATCAGCAAAGTCAGTGCAAGCAAAAAAGATACGTAAATTATTATTATTACTATCATTATTATTATTATTACTATCATTATTATTATTATTATTATTATTATTACTATTATTACTATTATTACTATCATTGTTATTATTATTATTATTACTATTGTTGTTATTATTATTATTGATATTATCATAATTACTATTATTACTTTATTGCTATTATTGTTATTATTATTATTATTACTATTGTTGTTATTATTATTATTGTTATTATTATTATTACTATTGTTGTTATTATTATTATTGTTATTATTATTATTACTATTATTATTATTATTATTATTGTTATTATTATTATTACTATTATTATTATTATTCTTTTGTGGGAGCGGAATAAGACTGAGATACTCTTTTAAATATGGCAAATATACACTGAGTGTACAAACCATCAGGAACACCTGTTATTTCCATGACAGAGACTGACCAGGTGAATCCAGGTGAAAACTATGATCTCTTATTTATGTCACTTGTTAAATCCACTTCAATCAGTGTAGATGAAGTGGAGGAAGCCTTGAGACAATTGAGACATGGATTGTGTATGTGTGCCATTCAGAGGGGGAATGGGCAAGACAAAAGACTGAAGTGTCTTTCAACAGGTATGGTAGTAGGTGCCAGGTATACTGGTTTGAGTGTGTCAAGAACTGCAATGCTGCTGGGTTTTCACACTCAATAGTTGTCTGTGTGTTTCATGAATAATCCACCACACAAAGGACATCCAGCCAAATTGAACTGTGGGAAGCGTTGGAGTCAACATGGGCCATCGATGTGGAGTCAACATGGGCCAGCATCCCTGTGGAGTCAACATGGGCCAGCATCCCTGTGGAGTCAACATGGGCCAGCATCCCTGTGGAGTCAGACATGTAGGGACAGACATCCACTGGTGCAGTTCCAACATAGGGCCAGACATTCTCTGTGGAGTCAAATGGCCAGCTATTCTCCTGTGGAGTCAACGATGGGCCAGCATCCTCTGGTGGATCAACAGACGGGCCAGCACTTTCTGTGTGGAACACTTTTCTATCCCCAGTTAGAGTATCCTCGCCCTGACGAGTTGAGGCTGTTCTGAGGGAAAATGGGGTGCAACTCAATAGTAGGAGGTGTCCTAAGGTTTTGTACAATCAGTGGATGTTATTTTGTTATGAACATGTGGCAGGTTTCTCTCACAGACAAAATATCAATATGATGAAAATTATTTTAGTATAATTCAAATGTTCTATAAATCTGCACGGAAATATTTTGTGCCAGAGAATAAGATGTATATTGTGCAGAGAAACAAAAATAGATTGTGGCACAGAAACAAAAATATATTGTGCACAGAACAAAAACATATTGTACGACAGAAAAAAACATATTGTAACAGAAACAAATATAATGTAACAGAAAACAAATATATTGTGCACAACAGAATCAAAAAATATAATTGGTGCACACAGAAACAAAATATATTGTACACAGAAACAAAAATATATTGTAGCACAGAAAACAAATATAATAGTACGAACAGAAAAAAAAAATAAGTATTGTCACAGAAACAAAAATATAATTGACACAGAAATCAATCAATATATTGTACACAGAAACAAAAACATATATACAGAACAATTTGGTACAAGAAACAAATATATTGAACAGAACAAAATAATATTGGCTACAACTAGAAAGCAAAATAGATTTGTAGCACAGTCAACAAAAACCTAATTGTACGACAGACAAATAAAAAATACTTCGTATCACAGAAAAATCTTTGATAGTTCAACAGGAAACAAAGATATATTTAGTACAAAGAACAAATAAATCATAGCTTGTAGCACCAAGAATACAAAAACATATTGTGCTGGGAGTTGGGAAGCAAGATCAGGGAGTGCATAAATTAATAAACAAATGAACAAAACAAGAAACACGAACAACTCAGAGACAGGAAACTGAAACAGAAACAATGACGCCTGGGGAAGGAACCAAAGAGAGTGTCATATATAGGGCAGGTAATCAAGGCGGTGATGGAGTCAAGGTGAGTCTGATGACGAGCAGGTGTGCGTAACGATGGTGACAGGCGTGCGCCATAACAAGCAGCCTGGTGACCTAGAGGCTGGAGATGGAGCACACGTGACAGTACCCCCTCCTCGACACACGGCTCCAGCCGCAGGACGCCGACCAAAATGACGATCCCGGGGATCAGTTGCGGACCGGTCACCTCTGCTGAGGCGCAGGAAACCTGTCAGTCGGGCTGAGACGCGGGAACATGGTGACCTAGAGTGCTGGAGAGAGAGCATACGTAACGGTACCCCCTCCCCGGCGCGTTAGGCTCCAGCCACAGGATGCCAACCAAAAGGACGATCCCGGGGATCCGGGGCGGACCGGTCAGAACTGACAAATCGGCTGAGGCATGAGAGCCTGATGAGTCAGCTGAGACCTCCCCGGTTGCCTCGGTCGAGGCACAGGAACCTGTTCACCAGCTGAGGCATGGCAGCCTGTCGAGCATGTGGAGTCCAGGTGTCTGATGACTCGCAGGTGCGCGTAACGATGGTGACAGGTGTGCGCCATAACGAGCAGTCTGGTGACCTAGAGGCCGGAGAGGGAGCACACGTGACATGTGCACCGAAACAGAAATATATTGTGCACCGAAACAGAAATATATTGTGGAATGATGACAATGTCATTTGGATTTTTTCCATGATGCAAATTCATGTGATCCTGTAGTCACCACACATCAGCCACCAGGTTGAGTTATGTGTACTGCCTCGTTGATTTACTGTATGTATACTACCTCGTTGATTTATGTGTACTACCTTGTCCCCAGAATTCCAGTACACGGATCTGAGAACATGCGGCGACAGACCAAGGTGTGTGAGTGTTAACCACAAAGTGTTGTGTCATAACTAGCATTAAACAGATGTTATGCAATACAACGTCTGTGAAGGAATTCAAATCACCAAATTGCACCTCATAGGTTTGAATGAGAATGTCAATGCAATCATTTGCTATTTTACTTTTTCCGGGGTTTTTTTTCTTCCTAAGTTTTAATATGAATGTCAGTTGTCCAACGGAATGCATTCAACCAAAATGTGTCTTCCCCATTTAACCCAACCCCTCTGAATCAGAGAGGTCCAGGACATCATAGTCACCCGGGGAGTAATTGTTGGGGATTAACTGCCTTACTCAAGGGCAGAACGGCAGATTTGTCCACTTTGTTGGCTCGGGGATTCAAACCAAAGACCTTTCGGTTACAGGCCGCAATGCTCTTAACCACTAAGCTACCTGCCACCGCAGACCAGCTTTGGGGTCAGTTATTAAGTAACTTAAGTGTAATGATTGTGTGTGTCTTTAAGGTTGTTTGGCTATTCTAAGCAATGAATTAAACCAATAAACCTATTCAGAGGAAATAGCAGAATTTAAAACATTCAATATTCACAGCCTTCAGGGCTGAGACTTGGTTGACATTCAAGTCCTACATGTCGCATAAATAAGCGATAGAAAAGCTTATGATGCTAGCTAGAAAGAACAATTTATTCAGTAAGATACGTGTGATTCAATTTACCGTAACGAATCAAATAAAGGTGTATTAAAGTTGCCATAACAATCTGCTCTTGAAAATAGTCTATGCTTTATATTATTGCAAATTACACAACGTATAATTGCCGTGCATCACATGTTATACAAGGACTTACTGTGCATCACATGTTATACAAGGACTTACTGTGCATCACATGTTATACAAGGACTTACTGTGGCGATCAACATGATTACAAGGACTTACTGTGCATCACATGTTATACAAGGACTTACTGTGCATCACATGTTATACAAGGACTTACTGTGCGTCACATTTTATACTGAAATATGACAGTATACATCCAATCAAACAATTATAATTAAATATGGGATTAGTAAAGCAACTTTTAATGCAGTAGCCTACTTCCCCTCTAAATACATTTTGTTCCATAGCAGCATTTCATAACATGTGTTTAGCATTGTGACAGAGGAAATGTGAACTCTTCTCCAGCTGTGGATTAGTGTATTAAATGCTAAAGCCATTTCATATTTTAGTTGGGTTTATAGAATTTCCAACATATCATAGGACTGACTGACATAAGTATAACATTCAAGACCGCAGACGAAACACATGGTCTTACTCTTGAAGTCTCTTATATTATAGAAACTTGAAGAGGAAAATATGAATAGGTTGTGTAGTAAAACAGATGTATTATCTTAATTTGATCCAGTTTACTACAGCGGGAAAATAATTCTGCAGCAACAGGATGTGAAAAATGTGAATTACTATGTAGATTATAATGAATGTAATTTTTTTTGTAGGGGTTGATACATTTTTCATTAGGGCAAAACAAACTTCAGAACCCATTTTAAACCATGAATAAACTACAAGTTTCCTCCTGTACAAGAAAATTCTCAGCAATAAAAGAGTGATCAAATTAAGATCCTACATCTGTACAAGTGTTTGTAAGAAAAGGTGTGTGTTGCCCGTGGTACGTAGGGAAGAATTCTCTGCCATCTGAAGCCAACAAGTGTTTTATAAAGTCAGGTAAACAAACAGGGGTGGCATGTCGTTTCCACGGTAATAATCCTTCGACCAGGGCCTAGTTAGCTACATGGAGTTGTCTAGGCCTTCTCTGCTGCGTTATCTAATGCACACAGCTATAGGTTTATAAATGTTTATTTTTTTATTATATATTTTTATTTATTTAACTAGGCACGTCAGTTAAGAACACATTCTTATTTACAATGACGGGATAAATGACTGTAGCTAGCTGCAAGTTGTAGTCTACTCTGTGTTTTCTAAGCCTAATCCTGGCATGTTAAACATCTGTAGCCTAGCTAGCTGCACGGAGTTGTCTGCTTGAGTTATCTAACATAGCTACGGAGGGCTCAGCCTGGCACGTCTAAACATCTATAGCGTAGCTCTGTGATGTTGTTTTTTTATTTTTTTATCTCTGATGAAGCTAGCTACACGTGGTCGTCTACTCTGCGTTGTCTAAGCCTTACCCTGGCACGTCTAAATGTATGTAGCGTAGCTAGCTGCATGGAGTCGTATACTCTGCGTTGTCTAAGCCTTTACCCTGGCACGTCTAAATGTATGTAGCGTAGCTAGCTGCATGGAGATCGAGTATACCGTAGTGTTCGTCTATCCAATAACGTGGGCTCAGCTTGGCACTTCCTAAACGCAAGCCCTTTCAAGCTTCACAACCCGAGAAACCACAGGAAGACCCTAAACTCCTCAGAGGAACACTGTTGTCCTGGTTCCTCCTCGCTCTCTCTCTCCTCCCTCTCTCTCGCTCCTCTCTCTGCTCTCTCTCTCTGCTCCTCTCTCTTTATCCCTCTGTCTCTCTCTCTCACTTCTCTCTTTCTCTCTCTCTTTATCTCTCTCTCTCTCTATATAATATATATATATATCCTCTATATATCTCTTTCTCTCTCTCTCTCTTTATTCCTCTGTCCTCTCTGCTCACTTCTCTCTTTTCTCTCTCTCTTTATCTCTCTCTCTCTCTCTCTCTCTCTCTGTCTCTCTCTATTTCTCTCTATATATCTATATTTCTCTCCCTGTCTCTCTCTTTCTCCTCTCTCTCCCTTTCTCTCTCTCACACTGAGTCTCCGCTCCATAGTGGAGCCGCTGGGAGACAGGTGTGGGAGAATTATTCTCATTATAGGATGCTAAAGTTAACAACCACTGTGTGTGTGTGTGTGTGTGTGTGTGTGTGTGTGTGTGTGTGTGGTGTGTGTGTGTGTGTTGTGGTGTGTGTTGTGTGATGTGTGTGTGTTGTGTGTGTGTGATGCATGTGTGTGTGTGTGTGTGTGTGTGGTGTGTGTGTGTGTGTGTGTGTGTGTGCTGTGTGTTGTGTGTGTGGTGTGTGTGTGTGTGGCTGTAGTGTGTGTGTGTGTCTGTGTGTCTGTGTCCCCCACTCCGCCACTCCCTCTCCCACTCCTAAACCTCGCATGTAAAGATGCTTTACC
>NW_019942957.1:208208-226695 GCF_002910315.2 Salvelinus sp. IW2-2015
AAGCAACAATGGAATCTTTTTCCCAGACAGCGCTTCCCCCACCCAGTAACATAGGTTCTTCTTTAGCAGCCTTCCCACCCCAGCAACATGGATCTTCAGACGACGCCGTTCCCCACCTAGCAACATGGATCTGTCTAAGCCAGCCTTCCCCCACCCAGAACCATGGTTCTCCAGCAGCTTCCCCACCCAGCAACATGGATCTTCCAGACAGCCTTCCCCACCCCAGTAACATGGATCTTCTAGACAGCCTTCCCCACCCAGTCAACATGGATCTTCCAGCCAGCCTTTCCCCACCCAGTAACATGGATATCTTCCAGACAGCCTTCCCACCGCCAGGTCTTCCAAGCAGCTCCACACCAATGCAATGATCCTTCCAGACAGCCCCTTCCCCACCCAGCAACATGGATCTCTCAGTCAGCACTTCCCCACCAGCACATGGATCTTCCAGCCAGCCTTCCCCACCCCAGCAACATGAATCTTCCAGCAGCCTTTCCCCACCCAGCAACCATGGGCTTCTAGACAGCCTTCCCACCCAGCAACATGGATCTTTCTAGGGCCAGCCTTCCCCACCACCAGTAACCATGGTTCTTTCCAACAGCCTTCCCACCCCAGTAACATGGATCTTCTAGCAGCCTTCCCCCACCCCCAGCACCATGATCTTCCTAGCCAGCCTTCCCCAACCCAGCAACATGCGATCTTCCAGACAGCCTTCCCCACCCAGCACATGGTATCTTCTAGACAGTCTCCCCACCCAGCAACATGGATCTTCAGACCCAGATTCCCCACCCAGTAACATGGGTCTTCTCAGACAGTCTTCCCCACCCGATAACATGGCAGCTTTCCAGACAGCCTTCCCCACCCCCCAAGCACATGGATCTTCTAAACAGCCTTCCCCACCAGCACACAATGGATCTTCCAGACAGCCCCTCCCCACCCCAGTCAACAACGGTCTTTCTAGCCCAGACCTTCCAGCCACAGCCTCCCCACCCAGCAACAATGGATCTTCTAGACAGCCTTCCCCCCACCAGCAACTCATGATCTTGCAGACAGCCTTCCCCACCCAGCACCATGGATCTTCTAGAACAGCCTTCCCCACCCAGGCAACATGGATCTTCCAGACAGCCTTCCCCACCCAGGCACATGGATCTTCCAGACAGCCTTCCCCACCCCAATTTAAGCTCCACCATATGGATCTTCTAGACAGCACCTTCCCCACCAGCACCATGGATCTTCTCAGACAGCCTTCCCCACCCCCCAGGCAACATGGATCTTCCAGACAGCCTTCCCCCACCCAAGCAACATGGATCTTCCAACAGCCTTCCCACCCAGCAACATGATCTTCTCCAGACAGCCTTCCCCACCCAGCACATGGATCTTCCAGCAGCCTTCCCCACCCACAACATGGATCTTCTAGCCAGTCTTCCCCACCCCAGTAACAGGAGTTCCAGCCAGTCTTCCCCACCCAGCAACATGGATCTCTCATAGCAGCCTTCCCCACCCAAGACATGGAATCTTCCTCAGACGCCTTCCCCACCCAGTAACATGATGATTTCTAGACAGCCTTCCCCACCCAGCAACAATGGAAATCTTTCTAGCAGCCTTCCCCACCCAGCAACATATCTTCTCCAGCAGCTCCCCCACCCAGCACATGGTCTTCTCTAGACAGCCACCTCCCCCACCCGCAACATGGATCTTTCTAGCCAGCCCCTCCCCACCCAGCACCAATGGATCTTCTCTAAGCAGCGTCCCCACCCAGCAACATGATCTTCCAGAAACAGCTTCCCCACCCAGCAACATGGATCTTTCTAGACAGCCTTCCCCACCCAAGCAATATGGATCTTCTAGCCAGCCTTCCCCACCCAGCAACATGGATCTTCCAGACAGCCTTCCCCACCCAGCAACATGGATCTCTCTAGCACAGCCTTACCCCAACTCCCCAAGCAACAATTTCTCTAGCACAAGTCTTCCCCACCCAGCCCAAACATGGATCTTCCAGACAGCCTTCCCCACCCCAGTAACATGGATCTTTCTAGACAGCCTTCCCCAACCCAACAACATGGATCTCTAGCGCAGCCTTCCCCACCCAGTAACATGGATCTTCCAGACAGCCTCCCCACCCAGCAACATGGGATCTTTCCAGGCCACGTCTTCCCCACCCAGTTAACATGGATCTTCCAGACAGCCTTCCCCACCCAGCAACATGGATCTTCTAAGCGCAGTTCTTTCCCCACCCAGTAACATGGATCTTCCCAGCCAGCCTTCCCACCCTAGTCAACATGGATCTTCTAGCCAGTCTTCCCCAACCACTAACATGGATCTTCCAGCCAGCCTTCCCCAGCCCACAACATGGATCTTCCAGACAGCCTTCCCCACCCAGCAACATGGATCTTTCTAGACAGCCTTCCCCACCCAGCAACATGGATCTTCCAGCCAGCCTTCCCCACCCAGCAACATGGATCTTCTAGACAGTTTTCCCCACCCAGTAACATGGATCGTCTAGCCAGTCTTCCCCACCTAGCTTATTGAAACATCGGATATCCCCCTGAAGCCTATAGAAGATAATTTATGGAGCAGTCGTCATGTAGCCAGCTTTTTCACTATTTTAGCTTCCAACCTTAATAGTCTCTTCCTAGGATATATTTCAGATTGTCAATGCCATGTGCAGTCAATGTTGATGTCACAAAACATTCAAGATATCCTTAGATTATGTCACTTTTCCACCACGTGACATAACCCAATTCTTTGTGTGTTTTTAATTGTCCTAAATATACACTACACAATAAACAAAGTGTAATTAATTCTGTAGAGAACATTGAACCACAACAACAACCCTGAAGGTAACTTCCTGTTCTCCTCTTCCCTCCGCCAACACACAGTGAGGCTATTTACAGTACAGTACTGTCTGAAGTTCATTTACTTCCTTGTTTACATCCAGAACTTCCTGAGAACCCAGTGTCAGGTCCAGTGAAGGAATAGAACTGGAGCAGGAGGTTAACAATACAATGAACATGGAACTAAATAACATGGAATTAGATACATTCCAAATACATTCTTTTAACAAACCAGATCATTCTAGATGAGGTCCACAAACAGTATTTGTGTGGTGCTGAGAAGAACCGAAAGTACAAGCATGTGGGATTCGTGTTGTAGTATTGGAGCTTAGTTATAGTACTACTATAGCTATAGTAAGAGCAGGGATGAATGAAGCTGCCCTGATACAGAACACAGTTTGTCATTCTCAATAACACCAAGGTCAAGGTCCTACTTCCTATGCTTGTTGATATTGTTTACTGCATGAGAACATTTGCTAGCGTCAAAGTGTTTAAAAGCCCTACAAGGCAATTGGTTTCTCTTTGGTGTTGAGACCTTTGGGTCTGAAATAAGTGGAATTGTTACTTTACAGATGGCAGGTAAGTTTCACAGACTGAGGACTGAAGAGTGAATAATTTTCCTAGGGCTACGTCCCACATAGCACCCTATTCCCTATTTAGTGCACTACTTTTGACCAGAGCCTGGTCAAACTTACCTGGCACCTGTAAAGTAACAATTTGACACACCCAAAGGTCTCAACGTCAAAGAGAAAACAACATCCTCATTCCACCTGTTAACCCTGAGCTAAGGGGCCTGGGAACTCTCATGTCATCAGTGGTTCAGTCTAAGCACTTGCTGTCACAGTAGAGTGAGTTTCTCTGTGTAAGCTACAATGCTGGGACCGAAATCCTAGATACAGTAATTCAATATTTCAACATTTCCTTATTTCATATTTGCTCACAGAATTCTTTACTTTTTTATTTTACTAGGCAAGTTAGTTAAGAACAAATTCTTATTGACAATGACAGCCTAGGAACAGTGGGTTAACTGCCTTGTTCAGGGGCAGAACGACAGATTTGTACCTTGTCAGCTCGGGGATTGGATCTAGCAACCTTTCAGTTACAGGCCCAACGCTCTAACCACTAGGCTACCTGCCCCCTCTACACTCTAACCACTAGGTTACCTCCCACTACCTAGGCTATATGAGCTTTCCCATATCCAACTGATCACCCAGATGATGTCCACTTTAACACCGTTTGAGATTGAACTCACTGATGACTTGTTCATTTAATAAAGTCCCCTTTTGTCCCCAAATCTGGGATAAGTGTGTGTGTGTGTCGGTCTACAATATCAGTGTCCAATCTATACATGTCTATACATGTTCTCACGTACCCGTCTCATGTGCCCCAGCTTATTGCGCTCGCAAGGGCCTCTCAGTGTGTGTTTGCGTGCATAGAAAGACTGTGTTTAAACATTTCCTTTCACAGGGAAACTCAAACAGCTTCGCTGCTAACCCAAAAAAGGGCTAATTTCTGAATGTTTGGCTTTGAAAACCATGACAGTCAACAGAAACAAATAACATTTTGGGCTCTGATCCACAGCTCTGATCCAGCTGTTGATTCTAGGCCTGTTCTCTCTCCCCCAGTCCTCTGTGTGTCATAAGACAAGACACTGCCTGGAATATTATGCTACAGAGTTGTATGTATGACAGTGTATGCCGTGTAAAGCCCCTCTAACATACTACAGTAGTTACGTAGCATTCTGCAACACAGATGTGTTTTACTAAGAGAGCCTGACTATTCTCTCTGCCTGGGAGCATCACAGAACGGTATATATCAACACAGCAGTATTGTGTGTGCAGGTAATAAGAGCTAAAGCCCATTACTCCCAGACAGGGCCGGGGCTTTTCAAACTAACAATGACTAAAAGGAAGACTACCGGAAGGGAACCGGGCCAACACCTACAGCTGATCTTGGATGGGGTGTGTTTTTGTGCTTTCCAGTACAATTATACAAAGAAGAACAATTGGCATTGGTTCAGATTGATGTGACAACATGGTGCTAGGCTATGTTATGGTTCAGATTGATGTGACAACATGGTGCTAGGCTATGTTATGTTTCAGATTGATGTGACAACATGCGGCTAGGCTATGTTATGATTCAGATTGATGTGACAACATGATGCTAAGGCTATGTTATTGGATTCAGATTGATGTGACAACATGGTGCTAGGTCTATGTTATGATTCAGATTGATGTGACAACATGGTGCTAGGCTATGTTATGTTCAGATTGATGTGACAACAGGTGCTAGGCTATGTTATGTTCAGATTGATGTGACAACATGCGCTAGCTATGTATGTTTCAGATTGATGTGACAACAGGGTGCTAGGCTATTTATGATTCAGATTGATGTGACAACAGTGCTAGGCTATGTTATGATTCAGATTGATGTGACAACATGATGCTAGGCTATGTTATGATTCAGATTGATGTGACAAACAGGGTGCTAGGCTATGTTATGATTCAGATTGATGTGACAACAGGTGCTAGGCTATGTTATGATTCAGATGATGTGACAACATGGCGCTAGGCTATGTTATGATCAGATTGATGTGACAACATGGCGCTAGGCTATGTTATGATTCAGATTGATGTGACACATGTGCTAGGCTATGTTATGATTCAGATTGATGTGACAAACATGTGCTAGGCTATGTTATGATTCAGATGATGTGACAACATGGTGCTAGGCTATGTTATGTATGTTCAGATTGATGTGACAACATGAGGCTAGGCTATGTTATGTTTCAGATTAATGTGACAACATGCGCTAGGCTATGTTTTGATTCAGATTGATGTGACAACATGATGCTAGGCTATGTTATGGTTCAGATTGATGTGACAACATGGTGCTAGCTTATTTGATTCAGATTGATGTGACAACATGATGCTAGGCTATGTTATATTCAGATTGATGTGCAACATGATGCTAGCTATGTATGTTCAGATTGATGTGACAACATGGTGCTAGGCATTTATGATTCAGATGATGTGACAACATGATGCTAGGCTATGTTATGATTCAGATTGAGTGTGACAACATGGTGCTAGGCTATGTTATGATTCAGATTGATGTGACAACATGATGCTAGGCTATTGATGTTTCAGATTGATGTGTGACAACATGAATGCTACGTATGTTATGATTCAGATTGATGTGACAACATGGTGCAGGCTATGTTATGATCAGATTGATGTGACAACATGGCTAGGCTATGTTATGATTCAGATTGATGTGACAACATGGTGCGGAGCTATGTTATGTTCAGATTGATGTGACAACATGGTGCTAGCTATGTTATGATTCAATTGATGTGACAACATGGCGCTAGGGCTATGTTATGATTCAGATTGATGTGACAACCATGGCGCTAGGCTATGTTATGTTCAGATTGATGTGCAACATGTGCTAGCTATTATGGTCAGATTGATGTGCAACATGGCGCTAGGCTATGTTATGATTCAGATTGATGTGACAACATGGTGCTAGGCTATTTTATGATTCAGATTGATGTGACAACATGATGCTAGGCTATGTTATGATTCAGATTGATGTGACAACATTGGCTAGGCTATGTTATGATTCAGATTGATGTGACAACATGATGCTAGGCTATGTTATGTAACACAGAGAGGGAGAGGCCCCTCCCCCAAACCCCATAGCTTTGACACTCCCCCTGACAACCCTTTGAAACATGTCACAGTAGAACCCTCCAGGCCTCTTTTTATGTGTGACCCTGGCTGTACCCTCAACTGAGGCGTTACCTTGAAATCCCAACCCAAATGCCAGACACCTTTGTTCCACACTTGTATTAGAATATGTTCTGAAGCTTGGCTGACCACATTCCTAACATGGCGCCTTGGCTATATTCTGCACTTGAGCCAACCAGATAACATCACACATACAAATCTAATATCATAATGACTGGTATAGCTCACCTAGACATAAATACACCCGTCCAGCCAGCCTTAAAGCAGGAATCCTTCATTGTTAAAACTGCCATGTCCGTTTGGGATACTATAATAACAAAGAAATTACTGCAAATAACGAACATTGTTGCGCGCGGAATAGAACAGCAGAATATGTACTTTGATTAGATTGCTGCCGGAGGCCCCTCTCCTTTTTCAACAACCAAACAAAAGCAATAACAAAATTGCTGATGCGAACAGTTGCGCTGTTTCCCCCTAATGAGGATTCCATCTTCAACGCCCTTAAGTCTACATCATAATGACTTTTCTAATGAGGATTTCATCTTTAACACCCTTAAGTCTACATCATAATGACTTTTCTAATGAGGATTCCATCTTTAACGCCCTTAAGTCTACATCATAATGATTTTCTAATGAGGATTCCATCTTTAACGCCCTTAAGTCTACATCATAATGCCTTTTCTAATGAGGATTCCATCTTTAACGCCCTAAGTCTACATCATAATGCCTTTTCTAATGAGGATTCCATCTTTAACGCCCTTAAGTCTTACATCATAATGCCTTTTCTAATGAGGATTCCATCTTTAACGCCCTTAAGTCTACATCATAATGCCTTTTCTAATGAGGATTCCATCTTTAACGCCCTTAAGTCTACATCATAATGACTTTTCTAATGAGGATTCCATTTTTAACGCCCTTAAGTCACATCATAATGACTTTTCTAATGAGGATTCCATCTTTAACGCCCTTAAGAATACATCATAATGACTTTTCTAATGAGGATTCCATCTTTAACGCCCTTAAGTCTACATCATAATGCCTTTTCTAATGAGGATTCCATCTTTAACGCCCTAAGTCTACATCATAATGCCTTTTCTAATGAGGATTCCATTCTAACGCCCTTAAGTCTACATCATATATGCCTTTTCTAATGAGGATTCCATCTTTAACGCCCTTAAGTCTACATCATAATGCCTTTTCTAATGAGGATTCCATCTTTAACGCCCTTAAGTCTACACATAATGCCTTTTCTAATGAGGATTCCATCTTTAACGCCCTTAAGTCTACATCATAATGACTTTTTCTAATGAGGATTCCATTTTTAACGCCCTTAAGTACATCATAATGACTTTTCTAATGAGGATTCCATCTTTAACGCCCCAAGTCTACATCATAATGACTTTTCTAATGAGGATTCCATCTTTAACGCCCTTAAGTCTACATCATAATGACTTTTCGCTCACTTAGCCTAGACAACTTAATGAAGGTATAGATTCACATACACAACTTGCTAACGTTATATAGATTATTACGTTTATTTATTTGATAGTTTTACAAGACAATATTTAGTCCTCTATAGTGTTAAATGAACAGTAGCTACATTCAGCAATGATCCTTTCCTCCTGCAAGAGAGCCAATATTTTTCTATTAATTCCAGTTACACATTTGAAGATAGAAGCACGTCCTTGATGTGGCTTCAGGGAAACATACTGTAGTTTACATGGTTCACATAGGATGCTGTTGGTAGAGTGAAACTACAGTACGAATACACACTTAGACACAAATATCTGGACTTTCTAGAAACGCTCTGCCATCCTACACAGTAACCTTGTTGTGTAAAAAGCAACCGATGCAAAGGTAAAATATTAAATTTGGCTTTTAGTACCAAATCCCACAGAAACGCATTGAATAACACATTCATAAATGGCCAAAAGAGACAGTCCAAACACACTGTAAATCATAAGGAAGGTTTTTAACTGTGTGTCATATATCTACAACAGGAGATGAGAAAGCTAAGATTATTTTTTTTACACATATTTAAGCCCTTTTATGGGGGGTAGACGTACTTCTACTAAACCATACCGGTCACCTTCAGACGAGTCCAGTGACACTTGTGTGGTTATATTAGTTTATAGGCCAAACCACTCAGACACTACAGCCGTTTTCAGGAGAACACCAATTTTCAGGACGTCTCATGGTCTGACAAACACTGCTGTAGCTCAGCCACATTCCACTGCAAATGTTTTGTTTACCTTTATTTAACTAGGCAAGTCAGTTAAGAACTAAATCTCATTTTCAATGACAGCTTAGGAATAGTGGGTTAATTAACAGCCTTGTTCAGGGACAGAACGACAGATTTTTACCTTGTCAGCTCAGGGATTCAATCTTGCAACCTTTCGGTTACTAGTCCAACGCTCTAACCACTAGGCTACCTGCCGCCTAATGCAGAATGCAAAACTGATATCAGGTTAAATTGATGGATTTTGATGGGGATTTTTATATTATGTTACTTAGATTGATGCACCGGTGGGTCAATAGACTCTTTATTCAAGTGTAATATCATGTGTTTTGACCTTTTTTTTTACCAAATACGTGCCCTCGTGCCACCCTATGGGCATGAAGCCTCCGGCTACATCTTGAGGATCTTGAGGCTACATCATAGTCGAGAGGCTGTTTGGGAAGAATACTGTAGAGAAAAAAAGAGTGGCTTTGTAAAAACCCACTGTATTGATTACTGAGGAATCATCTTTCAGGCCTCTGTGAAGCTGATGACCTATGGGATCTTTGGAGCTTGTTATTTCCATGACGATTCTATTTGGGGACGAAGATGGTAGTTGTCACTTGTCACTGTAAACACAGTCATATACTGGTCACTACTAGGATGGGTCCCGAATGCTTCCCTATTCCCTATATATTAATTCAACTACGCCTTCAAGGCACTATCCCCTTTATAGGCCTATTTGTAAATACAGTCATACTTAACATTCATAATTTATACTGTATATCCTATTGTGTACATATCAGTTTTATTACCATGCGTGTTTCTTCTACTACTTGTCATTTTTATTAGACTTTTGATTATATTGATATTGATTCTTGTACTGGCCCTGTTGAGTGAGCTTGCGAGTAAGTCTTTCACCACACCTTTTTCTACCTGTTGTAAACGGTGTACGTGACATTTGGGGCACAGACCCTAGTCTCTAAGTTACTCATCGAGGGCATAGACTCTGTGCCAGACATAAAAGCTAGGCTGGCTCGTTCACCTACGTACATATGTGGACTTTTGAAGACGGAAGAGATTGCAGCAGGCATCTTTAAAACTCATTATTGCATTAATTAGGCCGTGGGAATAATTCCTCTCTTAATAACAGATAGTCACAATGAGGCACGTAAAACATGTCCCAAACTCAACTCACTTTTATGCAACCACACTTTACGTGACCACACTCAGTTAAAAAACGATTTGCATTAAATGATACATTTGGTTTGAAGGATCAACACAACTGGAAGGACTATTGACTCTTTGTGAAATTCACATCAACGGGGTTTCAAGCACAGCTGCGCCTTTGTTTTTGTTATTTCTGAAAAAACACACACAGTGGTAGTGTTAGCTGTGTTACTATGGAATCAACACACAGTGGTAGTGTTAGCTGTGTTACTATGGAATCAACACACAGTGGTATGTTAGCTGTGTTACTATGGAACAACACACAGTGGTAGTGTTAGTGTTAGCTGTGTTACTATGGAATCAACACACCAGGTTGGTAGTGTTAGCTGTGTACTATGGAATGAACACACAGTGGTAGTGTTAGCTGTGTTACTATGGCACCAACAGACAGTGGTAGTGTTTAGCTGTGTTTACTATGCACACAAACACAGTGGTAGTGTTAGCTGTGTTACTATGGCACACAACAAGTGTAGTGTTAGTGTTAGCTGTGTTACTATGGCACCAACACACACAGTGTAGTGTTAGTGTTAGCTGTGTTACTATGGCACCAACACAGCAGTGGTCAGTGTAGTGTGCTGTGTTACTATGGCACAACACACAGTGGTAGTTAGTGTTAGCTGTGTTACTATGGCACCAACACACAGTGGTAGTGTTAGTGTGTTACTTGTGGCACCAACACACGTGGTAGTGGTTAGTGTTGCGTGTTACTATGGCACCAACACACAGTGGTCGTGTTAGTTTTAGTGTGTTACTATGGCACCAACACACATGGTAGTGTTAGTGTTAGCTGTGTTTACTATGGCACAACACACAGTGGTAGTGTTAGTGTTAGCTGTGTTACTATGGCACAACACACAGTGGTAGTGTTAGCTGTGTTTACTATGGCACAACAACACAGTGGTAGTGTTAGCTGTGTTACTATGGCACCAACACACAGTGGTAGTGTTAGTGTCGTTGTTACTATGGCACAACACACAGTGGTAGTGTTAGTGTGTTTACTATGGCACCAACACAGTGGTAGTGTTAGTGTTAGCTGTGTTACTATGGGCACAACACACAGTGGTATGTTAGCTGTGTTACTATGGCACCAACACACAGTGGTAGTGTTGTGTTAGCTGTGTTACTATGGCACCAACACACAGTGGTAGTGTTAGCTGTGTTACTATGGACCAACACACAGTGGTAGTGTTAGCTGTGTTACTATGGCACAACAAACAGTGGTAGTGTTAGTGTTAGCTGTGTTACTATGGCATCAACACACAGTGGTAGTGTTAGCTGTGTTACTATGGCACCAACACACAGTGGTAGTGTTAGTGTTAGTGTGTTACTATGGCATCAACACACAGTGGTAGTGTTAGCTGTGTTACTATGGCACCAACAAACAGTGGTAGTGTTAGTGCTGTGTTACTATGGACAACACACATGGGTAGTGTTAGGCTGTGTTACTATTGGCACAACACACAGTGGTAGTGTTAGCTGTGTTACTATGGCACCAACAACAGTGGTAGTGTTAGTGTTAGCTGTGTTACTATGGCACACACAAAGTGTAGTGTTAGCTGTGTTACTATGGCACCAACACACAGTGGTAGTGTTAGCTGTGTTACTTGCACCAACACACAGTGGTAGTGTTAGCTGTGTTACTATGGCACCAACACACAGTGGTAGTGTTAGCTGTGTTACTTGGCACCAACACACAGTGGTAGTGTTAGCTTGTGTAACTATGGCACCAACACACAGTGGTATGTTAGTGTTAGCTGTGTTACTATAACACACATGGTATGTTATGTGTTACTATGACAACAACAGTGGTAGTGTTAGCTGTGTTACTATGGACCAACCACAGTGGTAGTGTTAGCTTGTGTTACTATGGCACCAACACACAGTGGTAGTGTTAGCTGTGTTACTATGGCACCAACACACAGTGGTAGTGTTAGCTGTGTTACTATGGACCAACACACAGTGGTAGTGTAGTGTTAGCTGTGTTACTATGGCACCAACAACAGTGGTAGTGTTAGCTGTGTTTTACTATGGCACCAACACACAGGATGTTTAGTGTTAGCTGTGTTACTATGGCACCAACACACAGTGGTAGTGTTAGCTGTGTTACTATGGCACCAAACACAGTGGTTAGTGTTAGTGTTAGCTGTGTTACTATGGCACAACACACAGTGGTAGTGTTAGCTGTGTTACTATGGCACCAACAACAGTGGTAGTGTTAGTGTTAGCTGTGTTTACTATGGCACCAACACACAGTGGTAGTGTTAGCTGTGTTACTATGCACAACACACAGTGGTAGTGTTAGTGTAGCTGTGTTACTATGGCACAACACACAGTGGTAGTGTTAGCTGTGTTACTATGGCACCAACACACAGTGGTAGTGTTAGTGTTAGCTGTGTTACTATGGCATCAACACACAGTGTAGTGGTTGCTGTGTTACTATGGACCAACAACAGTGGTAGTGTTTTTAGCTGTGTTACTATGGCACCAACACACAGTGGTAGTGTTGCTGTGTTACTATGGCCAACACACAGTGTGTGTTAGCTGTGTTACTAGGCACCAACAACATGGTAGTGTTAGTGTTAGCTGTGTTACTATGGCATCAACACACAGTGGTAGTGTTAGCTGTGTACTATGACCAACAGTGGTAGTGTTGCTGTGTTATATGGCACAAACACACAGTGGTAGTGTTAGCTGGTGTTACTATGGAACCAACACAGTGGTAGTGTTAGCTGTGTTACTATGGACCAACACACAGTGGTAGTGTTAGTGTTAGCTGTGTTACTATGGACCAACACACAGTGGTAGTGTTAGCTGTGTTACTATGGCACAACAGACAGTGGTTAGTGTAGTGTAGCTGTGTTACTATGCACAAGACAACAGTGGTAGTGTTAGTGTTTACTATGGCAACACACAGTGGTGTGTGTGTTAGCTGTTTACTATGGCACAACACACAGTGGTAGTGTTAGCTGTGTTACTATGGCACAACACACAGTGGTAGTGTTAGTGTTAGCTGTGTTACTATGGCCAACACACAGTGGTAGTGTTAGCTGTGTTACTATGGCACCAACACACAGTGGTAGTGTTAGCTGTGTTACTATGGCACCAACACACAGTGGTAGTGTTAGCTGTGTTACTATGGACCAACACACAGTGGTTGTTAGCTGTGTTACTATGGCACCAACACACGTGTAGTGTTAGTTGCTGTGTTACTATGCACCAACACACAGTGGTAGTGTTAGCTGTGTTACTATGGCACCAAACACAGTGGTAGTGTTAGCTGTGTTTACTATGGCACCAACACACAGTGGTAGTGTTAGCTGTGTTACTATGGCACCAACACACAGTGGTAGTGTTAGCTGTGTTACTATGGACCAACACACAGTGGTAGTGTTAGCTGTGTTACTATGGACCAACACACAGTGGTGTGTTAGTGTTAGCGTGTTACTATGGCACCAACACACAGTGGTCGTGTAGTGTTAGCTGTGTTACTATGGCACCAACACACAGTGGTAGTGTTAGCTGTGTTACTATGGCACCAACACACAGTGGTAGTGTTAGCTGTGTTACTATGGCACCACACACAGTGGTAGTGTTAGCTGTTTTACTATGGAATCAACACACAAGTGGTAGTGTTAGCTGTGTTACTATGGAATCAACCACAGTGGTAGTGTTAGTGTTAGCTGTGTTACTATGGCACCAACACACAGTGGTCGTGTTAGTGTTAGCTGTGTTACTATGGCACAACACACAGTGGTAGTGTTAGCTGTGTTACTATGGCACCAACACCCAGTGGTAGTGTTAGCTGTGTTACTAATGGCCCAACACACAGTGGTAGTGTTAGCTGTGTTACTATGGAATCAAACACACGAGGTAGTGTTAGCTGCGTTCCTATGGCATCAACACACAGTGGTAGTGTTAGCTGTGTTACTATGCACCAACACACAGTGGTAGTGTTAGCTGTGTTACTATGGAATCAACACACAGTGGTAGTGTTAGCTGTGTTACTATGGAATCAACACACAGTGGTAGTGTTAGCTGTGTTACTATGGAATCACACACAGTGGTAGTGTTAGTGTGTTACTATGGCACAACAACAGTGTAGGGTTAGTGTGTTACTATGGAACAACACAAGTGTAGTATTAGCTGTGTTACTATGGCAACCAACACACAGTGGTAGTGTTAGCTGTGTTACTATGGCACCAACACAACAGTGGTAGTGTTAGCTGTGTTACTATGGATTCAAACACACTTGTAGTGTTAGCTTGTGTTACTATGGCAACCAACACACACAGTGGTAGTGTAGCTTGTTTACTATGGAATCAACACACAGTGGTAGTGTTAGTGTTAGCTGTGTTACTATGGAATCAACACACAGTGGTAGTGTTAGCTGTGTTACTATGGACACAACACAGTGGTAGTGTTAGCTGTGTTACTATGGAATCACACAAGTGGTAGTGTTAGCTGTGTTACTATGGACCACACACAGTGGTAGTGTTAGCTGTGTTACTATGAATACCACACAGTGGTAGTGTTAGCTGTGTTTACTATGGCACCAACACACAGTGGTAGTGTTAGCTGTGTTTACTATGGAATCAACACACAGTGGTAGTGTTAGCTGTGTTACTATGGCAACAAACACGGAGTGGTTAATGGTACAAAGCTGGAGGGGCAGTAAATACTGATTAACTTGACAGATTGTGACCAGTCTCAGCATGGTACCATGCATTGTTCTGCCTTCTATCCCCTTTCTTGGCAGTGTCCCAAATTCCCTATATAGTGGGGTTCCTGGTCAACAGTTCTGCCCTATATAGAGGATAGGGTGCATTTTGGGACACAAACCCTTGAGTGATTTTAGGGATTTGCACTCAGTTTCTACAGTAGACCTCACCATGTAGTTCTGTGTCAAGAGAAATGTGAATGAAGGTGCTGATATAGGGCTGTCATGGAACACCTTGTCTTTGTCTTTATCTGTAACTTTCTGATGGAGATAAAATGTCATTTTCATATTTTCAATGGAGATTCCATCAACAAAACAGTCATCTGAAGGATAGGCCTCTTTTTTTCATGGAAATAATAAATAATAGTGAAGTTGCATTGAGTTCCCATAATAGCCAACTTCAATCAGTGTTCTGTCATTACCACCCTGGTAAACCAAGCAGAGGGTTGACATTCAGAATACACAGCTATCAGAGACGGACAAACATGTTGTATATGTCTGCAGAAAGCCAAGGCATGCGAACGAGGGCAAATGATCTCTTTGCATGCAAACCCTAACCACATTTAGGCTGGGCCCGACTCACACTGCACACACAGCCACCATATTTCCAACTTAAACAGATGTGTTCCCGTTGCATAACCCCAGAACTCCTGACAACCAATCACAGACTCCCATGCAGGCAGGAAATCATCCTGTAGCTCCAATCAAAAGTAACATGAAAGTAACATTCCGTTCCATAGGCCAAGCCCTGGTCATTAAAATGTAACAGTATTGGTGGAAAATACAGGAATTGTTAGTGAGTCGACTTGTTGCACATCGTGTTATGTTTGGACTGGAGTGTCCGGTGAAATTCCACTGTGATGCGTGTCTGTACTCATTAACATAGACGATTCCCTCTGGCACATATTCCCTGTCCAATGTGTATTTTGCTTTCGTAAGAAGAGTGTTTCGTAGGATCAATAACTCCAAATGTATATGTAGCGTGGTTCGTTCTGCGTTGTGTAATTTAATGAGGACACTGCCACAACTGGAGGTCTGCTGGTTGGATTTTTATTTGTCCTGCGCACGAAGAGACAACGTACAATATGTTAGCCCTTGGCGCAGTCACAGTTCTCAGGCACCTCGCTAGCTGAAGGTCAAGCAAGAGAGAACAATAGGAGTGTATGGTAACACAGATACCCCACGATGGACCAAACCAAAATATACACAACTTTTACAATCATGTGTATTTACAATATAGATATGAAAAAGTGTTTGCACAAACAAACAAAATAACATTAGTTATGCAGTTATAATGAAATAAAAACACACTGAGTTATTATTATCAAATGATTAACATCCCCTCTTGACCTGGCCTTTTTGAACTGGTCCTTGTCTGCAACTTGGTGCATAACTGAGGGCAGGGCTGCCCAACCGTCTTCCTGGAGATCTACTGTCCTGTAGGTTTTCAGTCCAACCCTAATTTAGCATATCTGATTCAGCTAGTTAAGGTCTTGTTGAGCAGCTAACTAGGAAGAGGGTTGGACTGAAGAGGGTTGGACTGAAGAGGGTTGGACTGAGAACCTACAGGACAGTAGATCTCCAGGAAGAGGGTTGGACTGATAACCCACAGGATGGTAGATCTCCAGGAAGAGGGTTGGACTGAAAACCCACAGGATGGTAGATCTCCAGGAAGAGGGTTGGACTGATAACCCACAGGACGGTAGATCTCCAGGAAGAGGGTTGGACTGATAACCCACAGGACGTTAGATCTCCAGGAAGAGGGTTGGACTGACAACCTACAGGACGGTAGATCTCCAGGAAGAGGGTTGAGCAGCCCTGGTCTAGGGGAACAGCATCACACTATCACATATATATATTTTAGGGGGGATTCTGCATTGTTGGGAAGGATCCATAAGTAAGCATTTCAATGTTAATATACACCTGTTGTTTACGAAGCATGTGACAATAAACATTTGATTTGAAATATTTTCCAAACAAAATGAACTGTCATTCAGATCCTGAAGCATTCCAGGCCTTATCCACACTATATCAAAGACCAATATGTGAACTAAGGGAAACTAACCCTGGACCGCACCATTCATACTGGACCTGATGGTCAGTCAAGGACAGGACCCAAGTACCAGCTTGTGAAATTGAGAATGAAGTCAGTTGGATTCTATAAAACTCTATAAAAACAAGCAAGCAGCCCAACACCATGTAAATGTGGTCTCGTAAACCAAGCAGCCCAAAACCATGTAAATGTGGTCTTATAAGCCAAGCAGCTCAACACCATGTAAATGTGGTCTCGTAAACCAAGCAGCCCAAAACCATGTAAATGTGGTCTCGTAAACCTAGCAGCCCAAAACCATGTAAATGTGGTCTTAAACACCAAGCAGCTCAACACCATGTAAATGTGGTCTCGTAAACAAAGCAGCCCAAAACCATGTAAATGTGGTGTCATAAACCTTGACACAGGTCTATCAGTTCTTGTGACACTTTTGGTGTTTCAGTCACCCGGAGACTAGGCCCAACAAATTCTGTTTTGAGAACATCCTCAGATTCTCGAAAAACTGGACATTGATTCACCTCAGTAGTTCCTGCTTAGTGTTCCTTAACGAAGGACTCAATGATAGGTTAACACAACAAATTGTCACTGGGACACTTTAATTGGTTGAACCAGTCTAGACTAGTTTTATCACTATAGATCTGGAGAAGACATAGTCTATCATTATCTTCATGCTGCCTGTGTTACTAGCCTGAGTACCATGCTGTTTGTGCTATCATACTAACAGCTTGTCATGCCAAACAACCAGTATGCTACACTAATTATATTACTTTAATGGAGACCATAGCTCTAGTAAAAAAGAAAACAACCGTTCTTGCACACAGTCCTTACGCAAAAGCATCGTAACCAACCATGATAAATAGCCTCAAAATAGAATGAGAGAACTGGTACCACAATGTGATATAAGCCTATAGAGACAAGCCTCATCAAAATGGCCAACCATTAACATACAGGTACAGTAATGGAAATAATAATACATGACAGCAATGCATTATTCTTACTGTAAGACCAGGGACCTGATGTAACCTCAGCCTCTATGTAAGACCAGGGACCTGATGTAACCTCAGCCTCTATGTAAGACCAGGGACCTGATGTAACCTCAGCTCCTATGTAAGCCGCAGGGACCTGAGTAACCTCAGCCTCTATGTAAGCCAGGGAGACCTGATGAACCTCAGCCTCTATGTAAGACCAGGGACCTGATGTAACCTCAGCCTCTATGTAAGGACCAGGGACCTGATGTAACCTCAGCCTCTATGTAAGACAGGGACTGATGTAACCTCAGCCTCTATGTAGTCCAGGGACCTGATGTAACCTCAGCCTCTATGTAAGACCAGGGACCTGATGTAACCTCAGCCTCTATGTAAGACGCAGGGACCTGATGTAACCCTAGCCTCTATGTAAGACCAGGACCTGATGTACCTCAGCCCTGTAATGTAAGCCAGGGACCTGATGTAACCTCAGCCTCTATGTAAGACCAGGGACCTGATGTAACCTCAGCCTCTATGTAAGACCAGGGACCTGATGTAACCTCAGCCTCTATGTAAGACCAGGGACCTGATGTAACCTCAGCCTCTATGTAAGACGGAGGGACCTGATGTAACCTCAGCCTCTATGTAAGACAGGGACCTGATGTAACCTCACCTCTATGTAAACCAGGGACCTGATGTAACCTCAGCCTCCTAGTAAGGCTCT